>NC_133148.1:58465061-58633057 GCF_048418815.1 Hemitrygon akajei | reverse complement strand
TTCTGTGTGGACTGCCTTAGAGATTATGCAAAATAATTTAGTATCATCAGCAAACTTAATTCGCCGATCAGATCTGTGAACGGCCACATGGCGATGAGTGTATGGAGAGAGAAGGATGGAGCCTAGGGCCCAGCCTTGAGGAGCACCTGCGCTCAGGGTCAGAACGGCAAAGGTGACGGAGCCCACTCCTCCACCTCTGCCGCTGATCAGACAGGAAGTACAGGATCAGGTTGCACAAGGCAGGAGTAGAGAGTGATAGGCCTAGGTCTCTAAGCTTGTTTTCTAGCCTGGATGAAATTATCGTTTTGAATGATAAACTGTAGTCTAGAACAGCATTCGCACATCAGCGTCCTTCTTTTTTCACGATGTGTAAGGACAGCGTGTAGATATATGGCTAGTACATCACCTGTCTATCGGTTGAGTTGGAATGCGAATTGTAGGAGGTCCAGTCTGGGTGTTATCGTGCTATAGATATAGTTCTTCACACGCCTCTAAAAGCATTTGCTTAATGTTGAGGTGAGCGCGCTAGGGACAGGTTCAGACAGGTTACCTTGCTCTTTCCAGGTACAGGGGTAAAGGTGGGCGTTTAAAAGTAGCAGGGTACTCTATACTTGAGGAGCGAGGAAGAAAGATAATCAATTCTGATTTTAAAATACAGATGTGGCATCGTTTGAAATAATAATTTAGCCTGAAATTCTCAATTTCATTTAGATTTGTCTGGAGATTTAATCCGGTAAAACTTTCTCTGTACAGTCACACATCAGTTGCAGCATCATCTCAGTTTCACCAAATATAGTCACAATATTCTGCCAAATCCAGAATAAAATGGTGTGAACCTTCTTCTGTACAAAGGAAATCCAACATTTCTGACAGCGAAATGGAATATATTGCTAAAGGTTACAACGAGAAATTGAAAAAGAAACGGGTCGCATTTTTTTTCGCCATTATCTGCTCCTGTCAGTATTTCCACAGAATTTCGGGAGGTTACTGCAGCAGTGTCTGGGCATGAAAATGTATCTGATAGTGAGAGTATCAATGAGCAAAGTCGAACGGAATGGAGCGACTGGGTTAGGCAGCTGGTCAAACAAGGACGCTTAAAATATCATAAGCAGGGCGGTCAAAAGGAACAGAATTAGAAATTTAGCCTATCCTGTCGGTTCCTGCATTTCATCATGACAGAGTAGATTTTTCGCCTGAGCCCAATTTCCTTCGTCCCAGCACTCGCCCTGGAACTCTTCATGACCTATCTAATCCAGGATCTATCAATCTCTGCCCTACATAATCATAATGACGACTTCCGCATGTGTCTGTGGCGAAGAATTCCGCAGATCCACCTCTCTCAGGCTCCTCCTCATCTGTGTTCAGAAAGGACGCTCCTCTATTCTGAGTGTGTGCTGCCTGCTCCTAACGATTGGTGATAATTAGGTAATACTCATTCTTAAGAATTCTTGTGAATATAGAACCAGAACCATCAATTGTTTGTCATATAACAAGTTATTCAACGCTAGAATCATTTTCTGGAGTTTCCTTTCAACCGTTACAAATTTTCACACATCCTTTTTTTTTCCGGGATGATTGAGTCAGATCTTTTTTATTCCAATTCACCAAGAGAGTCCTCACCAGTTCTTTACAAACTCCCAAAATGATATCTTTTGTTTTGCATTACAGTCCTTTTGAAAGGAGTTCTAACATTGCATTTGCCTACCTCACAACAGTTTCAGCCTACGAATTAAGCTTTGGAGAACCCTGCGAAAGGACTATCAGTTCACTTTGTGCCTGTTTTTTTTTTTAATTTGTACTTTTTCCCAATTTATATAAAAGTTAGCACTTTCGTTTCTTCTATTGAAATGCGTGACCACTACACTTACTGACATTGCATACGAACTGACACTTCTTTGCCCATTCTTAATATTTACCTGCCCGTCCACCAACTTTGATGTCACCGGATATCTTTGCAACACAGCCATCAATTGCATCATCCATATCTTGCCCTTATAATTACTCTTCGTCTTTGTGTTGTACATATCATGTGCCTTCAAAATTACATCCAGAAATTACAGACTTTGCCCCGTTGCTGTCATCCCTGACAGTGTTCTTTTCCAAACAATCCTGGCCAAATTCTCTCTCGAATCGATCTAATTCTACGGTGTCCACTATACTACTGAATCATTAGACGTTAGTTCGTCTCTCAAATTTCAAAGTGAATTGAATGATATTATCTTGACTTGCCTGTTACGATTCCAGTTTCCTGTTCTCCTGCAAAAGTATTTAATGTTTTCCACTTATTTTTCAGTACAACGGCAACACGTGTTCACTACATGGGCAGAGAATTTCCCCTCCTTCTCACAGTCACCCAGTTAGCTGTTTCCTCAATTTCGGAGATAAGACCTACTTGTAAACCATGTCTATCACCTCCCCATTCTGTCGTATGAATGGAAGGTCATCGCGCTGCAGTTCCAGTTGTTTATTCGCTGCTCGCACGTGGTGCACAGACATTTATCGTGAAGGCCGGAGTTTTCCAAGACGTGCCACATCCTACACGTAGTCCAACACAGCCCCTGAATCAATTGCCACTAAACGACGAGAAATGAAAAATTAAGAAAAAAGTCCGAGAGTCGATTTCAAAATACTTTACCTCACCAAAACCCAAACTCGTCTAAATCTGATGAGCTAATGTCAATCGAAACACCGGCACAGTAGAACGAATCACCGCTCCACTTGCACCTGCGCTATTTTTGCTTTATCCCTTCTAATAAATCCCTTTTGCTGACTGATCACACTTCAAATCAAGAGAAACAACCTGATATCCTGCCGTTAAAATTTCGATAATGCGGAAATGATTGAAAGCAAGCTCTTAAGCACCACTGACGTCGAATCTCCTACTCAAATTTTAAAATATATATGAAGCTCTGATTTTTTTTCTGTGTTCTTGATTGGGGCAGGCATTTTACGTCTGGCAGACCGCGATTCATACTATATTAGAGTTATTTGTAATAGAGAAACAGGGAAATATGGAACTTTTGGAATTAAAAATAAAGAACTACACTTGAGTCAGCAACTCTGCAAGAAAGAAAGCATAACTTTAGAGGAGGTACCCATATTTTCCACTATATCTAAAACATGGAAAATAAAAAGACAATGTTGCAGGAAATACAAACTAACTGCAACTTCAGGTGAAAGCTAAAGTCACTCAGAGAGTTCGACCAGAACACGCAGCTCGATTGGTGAGAGCTAAGTATGTTTCCAAAATAAAATTAAAAGCACAGTTTAATTTTACGTTAACGGAACAGATCCGAGTTAGAATAAGAAAAAGTTCCTTCTCCATCAAAGTAAGCCTGAGTACAAATGTTCCTACGCTCTTTGTGGTGGTGTGAGGCTGAGATTGGCGAAATGCTCTGCTGTCTGAAATCAAAACAAAACAACAACAAAAAACGCATACGTGAAATGTGAAATCATGACAGAAATTTCTAGAAACTCTCACAATAAGGAATGAGAAAAAAATACAGTGCATCTGCTCAGTGTCTCACGAAGGGGCACTGACCGCAAACATTTATTCGGGTCCATTGAGTAACAGTTACAAAGTAAAAATAGAGTTCACACGGACAGATTCTTCTGCTGCGGAATTCATGTAAATCGATCGACGTCTTAATCATCTTTCACAGTGCTCTCAAATTAGCACTTCGTTGTTGTGAAGTTTATTCTCGGCTGAGTTTCGCAAAATATGTGCTGCCCCATGGCCCTTCAGTTGCTTATATTGAGAGACGTTTTGGGCAGTTTCTTAGACGACGGAAGTTCTACTTCATGACGTTTCTTGCATATTAAACATAACAAAATTTCCCTCTGGCGAACGTAAATTCGTCAGCAAACTGAAAAGCATAACAGCAACATATAACAGAGGCTGGCAGAAAAACTATAGGATTGCTCAATCTCAGCGTAATATTTAGAATACCACTATTTTCTTTTTCATTCAACAGTTCGAATTCCATATTTTGCAATGACTCCATTCAATCAAATGATATACTAACAAAACAGATTTCAAATTACCATTATCTTCGGTAACTTGACTGGCAACGTTAAATGCAACAGCCAAATGATAAACGATGTAATAGTGTTGGGAAGGAAAGGTGAACTGAGGTTATTGTGACGAAAAGCAATGACAGGAGACGTTTCTTACTGCGACATATGTTACGAGAAACATTGCCGTCTAATTACCAGAAAGTAACCCAGTTAAGACAACTAATACGCTTCACAGACCTAATTCAAAATTCAAAATTTAACGTTCAAAGTTTATTTCTTATCAAAGAAGCTGTATTTCAGGGATGTGATGTTAAAGTTTTACAAGGCACTGGTGAGGCTTTCACCTTAAATACTGTGCACAATTTTGGGCTGCTCTTATTAGAAGAGATGCGCCCGGTATTGGAGAGAAGTCCAAAGGAGGTTCAAGAAGGATGATTCTATGAATTAGACAGTTATCTACGAAGTACTTTTAGTGTCTCTGAGACTGTTATCGCTAGAATTTCGAAGGATGAGGGGTGATCTCACTGAAACTGTTCGATTTTTCAAAGGATTAGACCGGGGTCCATAAGGAAAAGGCGTTTCCCATGGTGGGAAAATCTAGGACGTGGATTTTTTTTTTTGGCAAGTGGAGCGGTGGACGCCAGGTTGTTGGGTGAATTTAAGACAGAGATTAATGCGCTTGCGAATGGTTCATAGCATGAACGTAAGGGGGAGAAGGCCCGGAAAAAAAGTTTGAGGAGGAGGAAAAAAAACGGTCAAACACCATTCTATGCAGGAGCAGACTCTATTGGCACAATCGCCTAAATCTGCTCCTACGTCTTACGGTTTCATATGTCACTATACTCAACCCTGTGATTAATCTTCTTTAGGGCAATTATCGTGAATGCAAAACGGAAGACAATACAATCAATGAAGTAACACATCGTTAACACGGGAAGCATCGATGTGCAAAATAAATGAATGTATGAAAAAATAAATAAATAAATAAACAAATAACTCAGCCTGTGCAAAGCAAAAGGAAAGAAAATAAAATAAATAAAAATACATGCAATGGATCAAATTACACTTATTCAAGTGAATTCACAATTAGAAGATTTTAACAACAAAACAGATGCAAAACATGCACATAAATTCCTATGACAAAGCTGATCTTACAGACATTAATATGAATATTCGAACACCACAGAAACTGAATATATGGACATTGAGGATCAAAACGAACCAGCATACCAAGCATAATACATCCACATTAGCAAAAAAATTATCATACTCAATAGTTTATAAAGCAATGATATTTGAGGACGGCCAGGACGCATTGGAAGAGCTAAGCACAAGCTTACGAAGAACTACACGCCGCATGAACATACAGTGCAGTTGCAATCCACTCCAAACATATATGTCTTCTTACACGGAAATCCAAAACTATGGAATAAATCGAAAACACTGATATCGACAATTATATTAAGAAATAAAATTGCGCAGAAATAATCGCGTAATGGAGTATGAGATGTCTAGACGTGAGCAAGAATGTCCAGGCAAAAGCAAATAAATTAGTAATTAAATATAATGTCCATGACAGTTACGATAATCTTCACAAAACTACTGCAGAATTCATAGCCGTATTAAAAGAGAAGCTTTTAGCGTACACACCAAGAATAAGAGATACATGAAACACCAGAGGTGGAGAAAGCCACAAAAAAAAGTTCAGTAACATTCAAAGAAAACATTATAAAGGACAGACGCGCAGAAAATTTCACCAACCCGTGCACAGTATTACCAACAGCACAGCATAATGAAACTTCTGTTGAAATATTTGTTCGAAAACGGTGAACGCACAATGAAAAATCAGCTTGCTGACGGAGGAGAAAAAAACACACACCACAATTGAAGGCACGCAAATAACTGAAAGTCACAATTGACATACATAAGAAGGTGACCCAAAACATGTAAGTACCTCTGATATTAACAGTAAAGAAGATAGTTCATATCATGCTAAAGGGTAAAAAATTCGCATGATTTCTATCGAGGCTGAAAATAAGCTGCCAAACCCAAGCTCAGTATTTAAAAAAAATGCAGCAAATACGTCATCTATACCTACCTTCAGGCATTCTTTTGGCAAAATATATTGTACCGAAAGCAATCTGGAGAAAGAAAGCGAAAGAAAAATAAGAAATGAAATTGGAAATTTTAGAAAGCACTTTGCAGACTCGACCGCAATTAGCTTTATCGCAGACAAGTGGGAGAGAAAAAGGAAATAACTCATGCAAAGTAACACGGACAATCACATAATAATTATGAGGATATATTTACTCAATTCGAAAGTAAGAGGATCATGGCGCCTAACGGGATTCCTCTGCTTGCGTCTTCAGAAATCGCTCTGTTTCTGCCTTTGATATCTATTTTTTCCGCCTTTTAATGATCATTTGAAGCCCTGACCAGCAGTTTCACATAGAGTCGAGTTTTTTTTCGGGAAGTCGTACCGAATACCGGGGCCTCACTAGCGGCCCGGATTCGATATACCAAGGAGACGGCCTTGAAGACGACTCTGCTTTCAGGGTGTTGGATTTCCTTGGCTCAGTAGTGACTCTTGGCTCTTGACTCAAGCCCTGTGCCGCCGCCTAATATTTCATAAAAGACAAAAGAGCGTAAGCAACGAGATGGCTACTAAGCTCTCTAGGCAGAGGCCCAACTTATATTGCGTACAGAGCTCCGACAAAGCGACACAACATAATTTTAACATATATCGGCAGGTTTCTTTATTATGACTCTCCCCCACCCCGCTGTGTAACGGGGGCACATCTTTTTTTTCATATATTAGGGAGAGAATGGTATATCCTAATCCGGCTGAACGAGTAGTCATTGGGGGGGTACTGCAAGTCTTGGTCTTTTTTGATATTTTGCTGCACGCACGAGAGTTCGATTGGGGGATCGGAATTACTTTTCTGCTGCTGGGGGTTTGGGGGGGTGGGGGGACGTTAGTTTTTGATACTGCTTCTGCTGTGAAGTGGGAGTTGGAGAGTGGGTTTTGACGTTCTAATATTTAACTGTCCCTTCATTCTTTGGGGCACTCCTCTTTTTTTCCTCGATGTTTGAGAAGAAACCAAAGTTTCAGCATGTATGTTGTCTACATTTCTCCGACATTAAATGTGCCAATTGAAAACATCAATTTATACAGGATTGAGCACTTCGCACAGCCATATGGCATTGTGGTAGAATTGGATTCACCTAAAGTGAAATACGATCTGAACAAACAAAAATGAAGAAATATTCACGAGAAATGATAACCAATAGAAGAGTATAATCCTCCATTGCACGCTCCAGACGATCTAAATAATTTAGAACAAGAAGCGTTTAACTCCTGGCTTAGAATTGCTGCCGCTAAGAAAAGAAATTATCACCAAAATGAATAATAAAAGAGCAAAAAATTCAACCTCATAAATGGAGAAAATGTCAAGAGAAGCCAGAAGTAATTAAAACACATTACATCAGTTTAACTCATTGTGATGCTTAAACAGAAACAATCAAGTGGCAAACTTCATTCACTTAAAATTTTGCTTCGAAATACGACCGCATGAAATAATTTATATATTATTCTAGATGCAGACATGCTCCAGAGGACGAATCTCACAAATTATATACGAATGATCCATTATTACATTTGGTTAATGCATAATAAACGACCCAAATAAATATATAAATAAACAAATATAAAACAAGGACAGGCTTACTGACTAGATGGAGCCATTCCAAACACGCAGAGTTTCAAAAGTCTAAAAGTGAAAAACAAGAGAAAAATGCTGAATTAAATGACAGAATTCAAAGTTGTTGAACATGAACAAAGTATACATTGCCCCGACATTTTTATCCAGCACCAGTACCATGCAAAAAGAACTAGAGGAAAAAAAAACACGCCACTATATTATTCCAAAAGATCCAAGGCAATTGACAAAACAGCGTGCTTCTCTATGCCCGCCCCTTAGGGATTCACCAGTTTAGCTGAGAAAAAGAGAAGTGTTATGATATACGACTATTACTACCACCACTCCTCTTCATCGTCGTCCTCCTCCTCTTCCGCCTCCTCCTCCTCCTCCTACTACTACTATTAATAGTTATAATAATAACAACAAAATAATAGCATCAACAACTGCTAAACAAGCAACAACACGAAAATATATTAATTATAAATCTTGAGAAATAGCAGGCCCCTAACAGACCACGCCTCAGGTAGTAGATTAGGGGAAAAAATCCGCCGTGTACCAGCGTACGACGCGAGAAGCAATTCGATGCAGGTCTCTACCCAAATTGGGAAGTGCTCTTCTCAGTAATATTTGTTTATGATCGGAGCGCCTGATACCAATACCTGGCTTATGGGTATAAAAGAGAAAAAACCTTGCACTTTAGAAACGGGCAGAAGTTTCCCACTGCGTCGGAATCAAAAAGGTTGTCTGGGTCTAGATCTGGGCATGATAGTACGCAGTCCGCATATGTAGCACTGCTGGAGAGGGTAAGCAAGCAACGACAAGCCCACTACTGGTGAGCAGAATGAAGAATGCTAATACCAGATGTGTGTGAACTTTCGAACGCTGAGCAGACGTGCAGTACCCAAACTGCATTGGGTCCAGAGAATCAAAAGAGGACATTACCCAAGCAGAGAACATGAAACACTCTGTTGTGTCTGTACTCGGCAGGTCTCTTTGGCAATCGTCGGGGCGCTCGTGTCCGATTTTGCAAAGTAGCTTTGCGCCATGGCGTCCATATTGGTTTATAACAGCTGCAGGCACGGACGAAACCAAAGTGGGTAATTCGAATTGTCCCCAGGGGATGTATGAATGCTTTGAACTTAGGTGATTTGAAAAAAAGAAGAAATATTTAAGCATACAGCGGAGAGGGCGAATTAAAACTGTTATTTACAATGAGCTAAGCTATACTACGCACAATATTCCTTATAATCAGAAATGTCATCGCGATCAAATATCTGCTGGGTAAATTTGGTAGGTAATCCACTGATCTCCTTCCGTTATCCAATACTGAGCCAACATAAATTATTCCATACAAGTCATGGACCCTAAGGAAACAGCGGCATGCAGTGTCTGCGCTCCTGTTCCCCTGCGTTCGGTTACCTGCTGCTTGACATTTAACACCCAGACAGCAAATTATTGCCTGCCAGATTACTTCAGGGGAAAAAGTGTGGTTAAGAGTCTCATGATGAGCATGGAATTCCCTATCACATTTAACGTTTTGCCTGATTAGAGCATTGATTGACAGAAACTGCGAGAGAGTGTAAGGAGAGGGAGGAGAGAGAGAGAGAGAGAGAGAGGAGAAGAGAGAGAGAGAGAGAGAGAGAGAGAGATGAATGGGATAAACAGTTAGAGGTAGATTATTTGAAAGAAAGTGTGAATGTCCCTACACCAGTTTTCTCATTTGCTCACATCTCTAGATTACACACTTGCACCAGACATTACCTGTTGAAAAGTTGAATGAATTGTGTATTTTTTTCTCTCTGAATATAATGCATCAAACATACAGTTATTGCCTGTTTGAATAACCATTGCATGTTTCTAACATGAAATAAAGATTAGTAGTTTGTTGAGTGAGACAGAGGACACTGACTGTGTGTGAGTATATCGAACATTCATCCTGAAGTACTGAGAACGTCAAGCAAACGGTGAAGTCCGCTACGTTACACAAACTACACAATGAACTCTGCAGCAAGCTTCATGCACAGCTAAACAAGCGTTTGTGCTCCCCTAATTCTGACATTAATCTCCGAATTTTTCTTCATACTGTTCGCGACCACAGTGTGAAAATTAGTGTCTTGAATGCATGTGGAACGCGACCAGACATTTTATCTTTCATATTATCTGTTTTCTGAAGTATATGAGAGAGACAGAGAATCCGTCGTGGAACATTTGCCATGTCAATCACCAAAGTAAAAGTAGAAATATAAATGAACTGTTCTTACAATCCAGCCCTCCGCCGAGTCGTTTCGGTATTTTGAACATACTGAAAATCGAAATGCACCGCCCAATGATGTGCATCAGATGACGTAGGCGAAGGTGATTTATTCCAAATGCATTTTACTGGGTGATAGTCCAATCCTGAAACAGGAGCACAACAACCATTCTCCAAAAACACAAACAAACAAACAAACAAGGCAAACAAAGACTTTCACTCATTAACGGATCTGCCTTCAGGACAACACTATGTATTTCGAACATCTTGTAGTTACAGTAACTGTCGTGTTTCCAGGTGGCTCAAAAATTACAATCTTATGTGCGCCCTTTGCTTCATATACCCCTCAGACTGGTAGATGTGTTATGCCTTTCTTGCAGAGGTTTACGGCGAAGAGCGTTTATACCAGACGCCTCTTGTTCTAATTGTTGAGGAAGGGCAGACCACATCGATCATCTGCAACCATATCGCATCTTACGACGGCGGTACTTTTTTCTGGTACACTCAGTTTCCCTAGAAAGCGCCGACATTTGTCATAAATAAAATCTCACCTGTTGTTTTGAGGAACGATCTCCCGATTTGCCACACAGCTTTTCTGTTTTATTAGTCAAAAATATTCGACCATGTCACTTTAGCTATCGCCGGGGGCGCTCGTGTCCGATTTTGCAAGTAGCTTTGTGTAATGAAGACCACATTGAGTTTTAACAGCTAACTACCCGCAGAAAAGAACCGATGATCAAGCCGGCTGTCCCCAGGGTGCGCCCGAAAGCGATGAACTTAGCTTATTTGAAAAAAAAGGAGAGAGAATAAGCGTACACAGGAGAAGAGAATTAAAACTTTTTTTTTTAGATAAGCAAATCGATATTACGTGCGACCAGGCCGACCAGATACTGCTGCCGTATTGCACAAAGCAACCAATGGAAAATAAAAAATTGCAAATATAAAATGAGTCAGTCCAATGGTTGCATAGTAGAACCATCTTTCTACAGAAAATTTAGTTAACCGCACATGTCAACGTCCTCAGAAATAAAAATTTGACTTTTATTTACCTGTATTCGATCTGTATAAGAGCTGTCATGCAGCTTCAGCCCATGATAATCAATAAAGTAAAATTGGAAATGCAAATAAGCTATACTTCAGACCAGCTCTCAGCCAACGTTCGGACATTTTGTATACCTTGACAATTCAAACGTACCTTCCAAATGATTTGCATCAGATGACGTAGTCGAAGTTGATTTGTTCCAAAACTGATTACTTCGTTGGCTGGCCAATCCTGAACTATGAAAACGACATCTCTCTACAAAATAAAGCAGTCATATTTGAGTTCTCTGTTGTCATACGTGCACTTGCATGCGTTATCTCCCTTCAAAACAACGTCATGTCCTTCGCGTATCTTGTCTTGATAGTAATTGTCGCGCTTCGAGGTGAGTCTAAAATTACAAATCTGATGTCTGCCCTTGGTTTCAGTAACCATCAGACTGGTAACTGTGTTTCCCTTTCTTGCAGAGGCTTGCGGCGAGGAGACAGTTTCCCAGAAACCGCCTGAGCTAACTGCTGCGGAAGGGCAGACCATCACGCTGAACTGCAACTATTCTACTCTTTACGACACCAGTACTGCTTTCTGGTATCTTCAGTTTCCCGGAACCAGCGCCGAAATTTCTTATAAAGAAACTCACCAGTGGTTTCGAGGATCGATATCCTGATTTGCCGGACAGATTTTCCATTGCATTAGACAAAAGTAATCGGCAACTCACTTTAACCATCGCTGGGGCGCTCGTCTCCGATGCTGCCTACATATCTTTGTGCCATGAAGCCCACATTGGTTTATAATACCTTCAGACAAGGACAAAAACAAATAAGCCGTATTCGTGTTGTCTCCAGAGGGCGCCCGAACGCCCTGTACTTTGCTGATTTGAAAAAAAAGAAGAAATATGTAAGCATACATTGGAGCGGCGAATTAAAACAGTTATTTACAAAGAACTAAGCTATAGTATGCACAGTGTTCACTATAATCTGAAATGTCATTGGGGTCAAATATCTGCTGCTAAATTTAATATGTATTCCACTGATCCCACTCCAAAGAACGATGCTGTGCCAACATAATTGTTTCATATAACTGATGGACCCTAAGGAATAGCGGCATGTAGTTTCTGCGCTCCTGTTGCCCTGGCGTCCGGTTACCTGCAGCTGGACATTTATGACCCAGAGCGACTATTATTGCCTGCCATCTTACATCATGGAACAAAAAAAACTGTGGTTAGGGCTTCACGATGAGAATGTAACTCCTTAGTACTAATGGTTTTGGTCTAGCATTTATGATATATTTTCATGTTTATATCAAGTCTGATTCAGAGTTCATTCTGGAACTATCTCTGCACGTGATTTCAGGCGCAACTCTGCGTTGTTTCATTGCAATGTAGAATCTTATGTATTCAGTTATATTAACCGAATTTAATTCCACTGAGGTCCAGTGAGATCTGTTTTTAGTATCCAGCTTTGATGTCTGTTGCAAAGCGACAACTGTAATTAAAAATCGAATTAAAATCTGTAATTGAAAAAATGAGAACGTCAAGCAAACGATGGTCAGCTACTTTACACCAGCTACACAATTTACACTGCAGCAAGCTTCATGCACAGCTAAACAAGCGTGTGTGATCCCATAATTCTGAAAACAAATAATATCCGAATAGTTCTTCATACTGTTCACGACCTCAGTGTGATATTGAGCGTCTTGAAGACATAGGGAACGCCACCAGACATTCGTGCCGTAGCGCAGATGGCAACCAAATTGAACGAAACATTGCATATTTGAATGGAATCAATCGATAACTGGAACGGTAGAAGAAGCATTCGATGGGCGATTTAGCTAAAACCACCTGACAATTTCCAAAGAATAACTTTCATAGTATCTGTTTTATTATGTAAATGAGAGAGACAGAAAATCCGTTGTGGAGCATCTGCCCATGTCAATCAGCAAAGTAAAAGTAGAAATATAAATGAACTGTACTTACACTCCAGCTCTCCGCCGAGTTGTTTTGATATTTTGAACATACTGAAAATAAAATTATACCTCCCAGTGACGTGCATCAGCTGACATGATTGGATGTGAGTTGTCCAAACCGTTTTTGTTTGTTGACAGGCCAATCATGAAACAGGGGCACAACAACACTCTGCAACATCAAGCAATCAGATATGCGCTCTGAGTTCTGATACATAGATCTGCAGGTGTGATCTCCTTTCAGGACAACACCATGCACTTCACAAAACTTGTGATAATGGTAACTGTCGTGTATCAAGGTGCGTCTAAAAGTACGAATCTGAGGAGCGCTCATTGGTTTAATTTACCCTCACGTGTTAACTGTGTTATGCTTTCTTGCAGAAACATGAGGCGAGGTGTCAGTATCCCAGGAACTGCTTGAACTTACGACCGCGGAAGGACATACCGTAAACATCAAATGCAATATTCCGCAGCTTATAACAGCGGTACCGCTTGCTGGTAATTCAGTATCCCGGGACAGCGCTGAAACTTTAAAAAAAAACTCATCTGTGGTTTCGGGGAAGTGATCTCCCGATATGCAAAACAGCTTTTCTGTTTAATTATTTCAAAGTACTCGGCAGCTCTCTTTAGCAATCACCGTGGCGATCGTGTCCAATGTTGCAAAGTAGCCTTGTGCCAAGACGATCATATTGGTTTATAACAGCTAAAGGCACAGACAAAAACGAAGAGGGTCATTAGGGTTGTCTCCAGGAGACCTATCAACGCTTTGACCTTAGCTGATTTGAAAAGTAAAAAAGAACAAATATGTAAGCATACACCGGAGCAGCAAATTGAAATTGTTATTGACAATGAGCTAAGCAATACTACGCACAATGGTTCACTATAGACTGAAATGTCATCGGGATCAAATATCTGCTGCTAAATTTGATATGTAATCCACTGACCCCCCCCCTCCGTGATCCTATACTGAGCCAACATAAATTATTTCTTACAAGTCATGGATCCTAAGGAACAGCGGCATTCAGTTTTTGCGCTCTTGTTCCCCTGCGTACGGTTACCTGCTGCTTGACATTTAACACCCAGACACCAAATTATTGTCTGCCAGATTATCTAAGCGAAAAAATGTGTTTAAGGGTCTCAGAGTCTCACGATGAGCATAGTACTCCATAATCGCATTTAACGTTTTGCCTGACTGAAGCATTGATTGACAGAAAACACCAGAGAGTTTAAAGGAGAGAGAGAGAGAGAGAGAGAGAGAGAGAGAGAGAGAATGAATGAATGGGTAAACAGTTAGAGGCAGATTATTTGAAAGAGGGTAAGTGAATGCCCCTATACCAGTTTACTCAGTTGTTACAGAATGTTCATATCTAAAGTTTACACACTTGCACCAGATATTGCCTGTTGACTATTTGAATGTGTTATGTATTTTTTCTCTCTGAATATAATGCATCAAGCACACAGTCTTTGCCTGTTTGAATAACCTTCGCATGTTTCTAACATGAAATTAATATTACAAGTTTGTTAAATGAGACAGAAGACACTGACTGTGTGTGAGCATATCGAACATTCATTTTGAAGCAGTGAGAACGTCAAGCAAACGATGAAGTCCGCTACGTTACACAAACGACACAATGAACTCTGCAACAAGCTTCATGCACAGCTAAATACACGTGTGTGCTCCCCTAATTCTTAACATTAATTCTGATTAGTTCTCCATACTGTTCGCGACCACAGTCTGAAAATTAGTGTCTTGATTGCATGGGGAAGGCGACCAGGCATTCGTGCGGTAGCGCCGAAGGCAAGCATTTGGAACGAATTTTGCATATTTCAATCGAGTGAAACGGTGACCGGCACAGTAGAAAAAGCTTTCGATGGACGATTTAGTTAATCCCAGATGAGTTTCCCACGAATAAAATGTAACTTTCCTATTACAAACAACACAAAAAAAATTGTGGTGGAACACAGCAGGCCAGGTAGCATCTATAGGAAGAAGCACTGTCGACGTTTCGGGCCGAGACCCTTCGTCAGGTCCTAAACACAGATTACCTCGTGTTTAGCTTTCGTATTATCTGTTTTCTGACGTAAATGAGAGAGACAGAGAATCCGTCATGGAAAATTTGCCATGTTAATCACCAAGGTAAAGGTAGAAATTTAACTGAACTGTACTTACTCTGCAGCTCTCCGCCGAGCTGTTTCGGTATTGTGAACATACTGAAAATCCAAATATAACTCCCAATGCTGACCATCAAATGACGCAGGCGAAGATGATTAGTTCCAAATTCATCTTATTTGGTGACAGGCCAATCTTGAAACAGGGGAACAGGAGAACAACAACACTCTAAAAACAAACAAACAAAAAAACAAACAAAAAAACAATCAAACAATCAAACAAACAAACAAGCAGACATGAGCTGTGTGTTCTCATACATAGACTTTCACAGATTAGCGGATCTGCCGTAAGGACAACACGATGCATGTCGAACATCTTGAAGGTATAGTAGTTGTCGTGTTTCCAGGTGGGTCTAAAGTTACAAATCTCATGTGCGCAAATCTTGCATCATATACCCTCAGACTGGTAGATGTGTTATGCTTTCTGGCAGGAGTTTACGGCGAAGAGCCTGTACAGCAGACTCCACTTGTTCTACTTTTTGAACAGGGGCAGACCTTATCACTCAACTGCAACTATACCGTATCTTACCACGGCGGTGCCGTTTTCTGGTGCACTCAATTTCCGGAGAAGGCGCCAAAATTTGAAATACATAAAATCTCGCCTGTGGTTTCGAGGAACGATCTCCCGATTTGCCACACAGCTTTTCTGATTTATTAGTCAAAAATATTTGGCATATCACTTTAGCAATCGCCCGGGTACTCGTGTCCGATTTTGCAAAGTAGCTTTGTGTAATGAAGGCCACATTTGGTTTTAACAGCTAGATACCCGCAGAAAAGAACAGATGATCAACCGGGCTGTCCCCAGGGGGCGTCCGAATGCGATGAACTTAGCTTATTTGAAAAAGAAAGAGATAGAATAAGCTTAACTGTATTTCAGATAAGCAAATCGATATTTCGTGTGACCAGGGCGACCAGATATTACTGCCGTATTGCACAAAGGAAATGTAAAAATATAAAATTGTATATTTGAACGGAATTAGGCAATGAATGCACAATACAACCATCTCTCGAAAGAGAATGTAGTTAACCCTACATGTCAACGTCCCAGAAACAAAATTTGGCATTTATATTACCTGTGTTCGATCTGTCTTAGATCTGTCATGCAGCTTCAGTCCATGATGATCAATCAAGTAAAATTGGAGATGCAAATAAACTATACTTCAGACCAGCTCTCTGCTAACTTGTTCGGATATTTTGTATACTTTGATATTTCAACTGTACCTCGTAATGTTTTACGTCAGAGGACGTAGGGGAAGTTGATTTGTTCCAAACCTGTGTTACTACGTTGGCTGGCCAATCCTGAACTATGTAAACGACAACTCTCTACAAAATAGAACAGTCCGATTTGAGCAGTCTGTTCTCATGCATAGACTTGCAGTGGTTCTGTCCCTCTGAAAAACATCATGTACTTCGCACATCTTGTCATGATAGTAATCGTCGGGCTTCGACGTGAGTCTAAAATTACAAATCCGATGTCCGTCCGTTTGTGTCATTAACCATCGGATTGGTAACTGTGTTTTGCTTTCTTGCAGGGGCTTGCGGCGAGGAGCCAGTATCCCAGAAACCGCCTGAATTAACTGCTGGGGAAGGACAGACCGTAGCGCTCAACTGCAGCTATTCTGCTATATACGACGACAGAACTGCTTTCTGGTACATTCAGTTTCCCGGGAGAGCGCCGAAATTTCTAATAAAGAAACTCCCCGGTGGTTTCGAAGAACGATCCCCCGAATTGCCAGATAGATTTTCTGTTCTATTAGACAAAGGCAATCGGCATGTCACTTTAACCATCGCTGCGGCGCTCGTCTCCGATGCTGCAATTTATCTTTGTGCCATGACGCCCACATTGGTTTATAACAGGTACAGACCCGGACAAAAACAAAGGAGGTCATTCGTATTGTCTCCAGGGGGCGCGCGAACGCGTTGAACTTTTTGAAAAACTTAAGGAGAAATATGTAAGCATACACCGGAGCGATAAATTAAAACCGTTATTTACAATCAGATAAACTATAATACTCCCAATGTTCACTGTAATCTGAAAACTCATCGGGATCAAATATCTGCTGCTGTATTTAATATGTATTCCACTGACACCCACCGTGATCCGATACTGAGCCAACATAAATTGTTTCAAATTAGTTACGGACCCTATAGAAAAGAGCGGCATGTAGCTTCTGCGTTCCTACTCCCCGGCGTACGGTTACCTGCTGCTTGACATTTAACACCCAGACAGAAAATTATTGCCTGGCAGATTTCTTCATGGAAAAATTGTTGTTAAGTGCCCTTTACGATGAACATGGAAATCATATTGAAGGTCTTGCCTGATTAACGCATCGATTGAGAGAATAGGCGGGAGAGTGAAAAGCAGAGAAAGGGAGACAGTGGAAGATAGAGATAGGGATAGAAATAGATAGAGAGAGAGAGAGAGAGAAATAAATGGATATACAGTTAGAGGTAGAGTAGGTAAAAGAGAGGGAGTGAATGCCCCTACACCAGTGTTCTCATATGTTACAGAATGTTCACCTCTTAAGTTTACAACCTTGCAACATATAATACCTGCCGACTTGTTGAATGTATTATGCATTTTTTTCCTGAATATAATGCATTAAGCACACTGTCGTTGCCTGCTTCAATGATCATTGCATATATAGATTTATCATCTGAAATTAGTATGGCAGGTTTGGTGAGTGAGACAGAAGACACTGTCTTTTGAAGAAGTGAGAACGCCAAGCAAACGATGAAGTCAGCTACATTACACAAACGGCACATTTAAAGCTGTAGCAAGCTTCATACACAGCTAAACAAGCGTGCATGCTGCCGTAATTATCAACATTAATTTTCGAATAATTTTCCATACTGTTCGCGACCTCAGCGTGAAAATTAGTGTCTTGAAGGCATAAGGAATGCGACCAGATATTCGTGCGGTAGTGCAGAATGCAACCAAATGGAACAAAAATTGCATATTTCAAACGAGTCAAACGATGAGTGGCACAGTAGAAAACGCTTTCGGTGGACTATTTAGCTAATCCCAGATGAGAGTTTCCAACGAATAAAGTTTAACTGTCATAGTATCTGTTTCCTGACGCAAATGAGAGAGACAGAAAATCCGTCATGGAGCTTTTGCCCATGTCAATCACAAAATTAAAAGTAGAAATATAAATGAACTGTACTTGCACTCCAGCTCTCCGCCGAGTTTTTATATCGATATTTTGAACATACTGCAAATCCAAATGCACCTCCCAATGACGTGCGTCAGATGACGTAGGCAAAGGTGCTTAAATCCAAACGCATTTATTTGCTGACAGGCCGATCCTGAAACAGGAGCACATCAAATCTCTGCAAAATAAAGCAATCAGATATGAGCACTGTGTTCTCATACATAGACTCTCACGCGTTAACGGACCTGCCTTCAGGACAACACCATGTATTTAGAACATCTTGTAATGATAGCAAATGTCGTGCTTCCATGAGCGTCTAAAATTACGAAACGTATGTCCGCCCCTTTGCTTCATTTATCCTCAGACTGGTAGATGTGTTATGCTTTCTTGCAGGAGTTTACGGCGAGGAGCGTGTATAGTAGACACAGTTTGTGGTAATTGCTGAGGAAGAGCAGACCATATCGCTCAACTGAAACTATACCGCATCTTACGACGGTGGAACTCTTTTCTGGCTCACTCAGTTTTCCGAGATAGTGCCGAAATTTAAAATAAATTTAAAAAAAAATATCTCACCTGCGGTTTCGAGGAACGATATCCCGATTTGCAACACAACTCTTCTGTTTAATTAATCAAAAGTACCCGGCAGGTCTCTTCGGCAAACGTCGGGGCGCTCGTGTCCGATTTTGCGAAGCAGCTTTGCGCCATGACGTCCATATTAGTTTATAACAGCTACAGAGACGGACGAAAGCAAAGAGGGTCATTCGAGCTGTCTCCAGGGGATGTATGAATGCTTTGAACTTAGCTGATCTGAAAAAAAAAGTAGACATATGTAAGCATACAGCGGACAGGCGAATTAAAACTGTTATTTACGAGCTATGATATACTATGCACAATATTCACTATACTCAGAAATACAAACGCGATCAAATATCGCGAGTGAGAGAGAGAGAGAGAGAGAGAGAGAGAGAGAGAGAGAGAGAGAGAGAGAGAGAGAGAGAGAGAGAGAGAGAGAGAGAGAGAGAGAGAGAGAGAGAGAGAGAGAGAGAGAGAGAGAGAGATGAATGGATAAACAGTTAGAGGTAGACTATTTAAAAGAGAGGGAGTGAATGCCCTTAAACCAGTTTTCTCATTTGTTACAGAATGCTCACCTCTTGTTTACACACTTGCACCAGATATTACCTGTTGAAAAGTTGAATGAATTATGTATGTTTTATCTCTGAACATAATACATTAAGCACACAGTCGTTGCCGGTTTGAATAACCATTGCATGTTTCTAACATGAAATTAAGATTACAAGTTTGTAGAATGAGACTGAAGACAATGACTGTGTGAGAGCATATCGAACATTCATCTTGAAGTACTGAGAACGTCAAGCAAACCATGAAGTCCGCTTCGTACACAAACTACACAATTAACTCTGCAGCAAGCTTCATGTACAGCTAAACAAGCGTGTGCTCCCCTAATTCTGAAGATTAATCTGCGAATAGCCCTTCATACTGTTCGCGACCACAGTGTGAAAATAAGTGTTTTGAATGCATGGGGAACGCGACCAGATATTCGTGCGGCAACGCCGAAGTCAAACAAGGGGAACGAAATTTTCATATTTCAAACGAGTCAAACGGTGACCGGCGCAGTAGAAAAAGCTTTCGTTGGACGATTTAGCTTATCCCAGATGGGCTTCCCACGAATAAATTTTAACTTACATATTATCTATTTTCTGACCTATATGAGAGAGACAGAAAATCCGTCATGGAACATTTGCCATGTCAATTACCAAAGTAAAAGTAGAAATATAAATGAACTGGGCTAACCATTCAGCTCTCCGTCGAGCTGTTTCGGTATTTTGAACATACAGAATATCCAAATCCACCGCCCAATGATGTGCATCAGATGACGTAGGCAAAGGTGATTTATTCCAAATGCATTTTATTTGGTGACAGGCCAATACTGAAACAGGAGCACAACATCACTCTACAAGAACAAACAACAATCAGATATGAGCTGTGTTTCTAATACATAGCCTTTCACACATTAACGGATCTGCATTCAGACAACATCATATATTTCGAACATCTTGTAGTTAAATAGTAATTGTCGTGTTTCCATGTGTTGCTAAAATTACAAATCTTATGCACGCCCCTTTGCTTCATATACCCTCAGACTGGTAGATTTGTTATGCATTCTTGCAGGAGTTTATGGCGAGGGGCCTTTTTCGCAGACACAGCTTGTTGTAATTGTTGAGCAAGGGCAGACTATATCTCTCACCTGCAACTATACCGCATCTTACGATGGCGGTACCGTTTTCTGGTACACTCAGTTTCCGGAGAAAGTGCCGAAATTTAAAATAAATAAAATCTCAGCTGCGGTTTCGTGGAACAAACTCCCGATTTACCACACAGCTTTTCTGTTTTATTAGTCAAAAGTATCCGGTATGTCGCTTTAGCAATCGCCGGGGGACCGTGTCCGATTTTGCAAAGTAGCTTTGTGTAATGAAGCCCACTTTGCTTTTTAACACCTAAATACTTGGAGAAAATGACAGATGATCAATCGGGCTGTCTCCAGGGGGCGTCCGAATACAATGAAGTAAGCTTATTTGAAAAAGAAAGATAGAATAAGCGTGCGCAGGAGAAGATAATTAAAACTGCTTTTAAGATAAGCAAATCGATAATACTTCGACCAGGGCGACCAGTTACCACTGCCCTATTGCACAAGGCAACCAATGGGAAATATAAAATTAAATATTTGAAACGAGACAGTCAATGAATGTACAATTGAACCATCTTTCGACAGAAAATATACTTAACCCCACATGACAACACCCCAGAAACAAAATTTGACTTCTTTATTACATGTATTCGATCTGTATTAGATCTGCCATGCAGCTTCAGCCCATGATAATCAATAAGGTAAAATTGGAAATGCAAATAAGCGAAGCTTCGCACCAGCTCTCAGCCAACTTTGCATCAGATGACGTAGACGAAGCTGATTTGCTCGAAACTTGTGATACATCGTTGGCTGGCCAATCCTGAAATATGAAATCGACAACGCTCTGCAAAATAAAGCAATCAGATCTGAGCTCTCTGTTCTCATACATAGGCTTACAGGTGTTATCTCCCTTCAGAACAACGCCATGTCCTTTGCATATCTTGTCATGATATTAATTGCCGCGCTTCGCGGTGAGTCTAAAATTACAAATCTGATGTGCGTCTCCTTGTTTCATTAACCATCGGACTGGTAACTGTGTTTTGCTTTCTTGCAGGGGCTTGCGGCGAGGAGTCAGTATCCCAGAAACCGTCTGACCTAACCGCTGGGGAAGGGCAGACCGTCACGCTGAACTGCAACTATTCCACAATTCACGATAGCGTTACTGCTTTCTGGTACCTTCAGTTTCCCGGAACAGAGCCGAAATACCTTATAAAGAAACTCAGCAGTGGTTTCGAGGACCGATCTCCCGATTTGTCGGACAGATTTTCCATTGAGTTAGACAAAAATAATCGGGAAATCACTTTAACCATCGCTGGGGCGCTCGTCTCCGATGTTGCTACGTATCTTTGTGCCATGAAGCCCACATTGGTTTATAATAGCTACAGACCCGAACAATAACAAATAAGCGCATTCGTGTTGTCTCCAGAGGGCGCCCGAACGCGTTGTACCTTGCTGTTTTGAAAAAGAAAAGAATAAATATGTAAGCATACACCGGAGCTGCGAATTAAAACAGTTATGTACAATGAGCTAAGCTATAATACGCACAGGCTTCACTATAATCTGAAATGTCATTGGGTTCAAATATCCGCTGCAAAATTCAATATGTAATCCACTGACTCCACTCCGTGAAACGATGCTGTGCCAACATAAATTGTTTCATATAACTCCTGAACCCTAAGGAACAGCGGCTGTTCCCCTGGCGTACGGTTACCTGCTGCTGGGCATTTATGACTGTTATTGCCTGCCAGCTTACATCATAGAACAGCGGTGGTTAAGGGCTTCATGATGAGAATGGAACTCCGTAGTACTAATGGTTCAGGTCTAGCATTTGAGTTACGTTTTCATGTTTATATCGAGGCTGATTCAGAGTACATTCTGGAAATTTCGCTGCACGTAATTTCAGCAAAACTCGGCGTTGTTTCATTACAATGTAGAATCGTATGTTTCAATTATATATTAACCGAATTTCATTCCACTGAGGTCCAGATAGTTCTGTTTTAAGTATCCAGCTTTGACGTTGTTGCAACGAGACAACTGTAATTAAAAATTGAATTAAAATCTGTAATTGAAAAAATGAGAACGGCAAGCAAACGATGGTCAGCTACTTTACACCAGCTACACAATTTACGCAGCAGCAAGCTTCATCCACAGATAAACATGCGTGTGCGATCCCCTAATTCTGAAAAAAAAACATAATATGAAAATAGTTCTTCATACTGTTCACGACCTCAGT
The DNA here is from genome assembly GCF_048418815.1 of Hemitrygon akajei. NCBI lineage: Eukaryota > Metazoa > Chordata > Chondrichthyes > Myliobatiformes > Dasyatidae > Hemitrygon > Hemitrygon akajei. Next base: position 58,610,327 of record NC_133148.1, on the reverse strand, counting down.
GTGAAAATGAGCATCTTGAAGATCTAGGGAACGCCACCAGACATTCGTGCCGTAGCGCAGATGGCAACCAAATTGAACGAAACATTGCATATTTCAATGGAGTCAATCGATGACTGGAACAGTAGAAGAAGCTTTCGATGGACGATTTAGCTAACCCCACATGACAATTTCCAAAGTATAAAGATTAACTTTCATAGTATCTGTTTTCTGACTCAAATGAGAGAGAAAAAAAAATCCGTCATGGAGTATCTGCCCATGTCAATCACCAAAGTAAAAATAGATATATAAATGAACGGTACTTACTCTTCAGTACTACGCAGAGCTGTTTTGATATTTTGAACATAATGAAAATCAAAATGTACCTCCCAAAGACATGCATCAGGTGACGCGGCAGAATGTGAGTTGTCCAAACGCATTTCATTTGGTGACCGGCAAATCATGAAACAGGGGCACAACAACTCTCTGCAAAATAAAACAATCAGATATGCGCTCTGTGTTCTCATACATAGATCTTCAGGTGTTATCTCCTTCCTGGACAGCACCATGCACTTCGCCTTGTCATAATGGTAACTGTCGTTTATCGAGGTGCGTCTAAAATTACGAATCTGAGGCGCGCCCATTAGTTTCATTTACTCTCAGATGTTAACTGTGTTATGCGTTCTTGCGGAAACATGGGGCGAGGCGTAAGTATCCCAGAAACTGCTTGAACTAACGACTGTGAAGGACATACCATAATCCTCAAATGCAACTATTCTGCACCGTATGACAGCGGTACCGATTTCTGGTAACTCAGTTTCCCGGGACAGCGCTGACAGTTATTTAAAAAAAAAGAAAACTCACCTGTGGTTTCGAAGAATGATCTCCCGACTTGCAACACAGATCTTCTGTTTAAATAGTCAAAAGTACTCGGCAGGTCTCTTTGGCATCGGCCGGGACGCTCGTGTCCGATTTTGCAAAGTAGCTTTGTTCCAAGACGTCCATATTGGTTTATAACCACTACAGGCACCGACAAAAACGAAGACGGTCATTAGTATTGTCTGCAGGGGACATATCAACGCTTTGAACTTAGCTGATTTGAAAATTAAAAATGAAGAAATATGTAAGCATACACCGGAGCAACGAATTAAAACTGTTATGTACAATCAGATAAGCTATACTAAGAACAATGTTCACTATAGTCAGAAATGTTATCGGGATCAAATATCTGCTGCTAAATTTGATATGTAATCCACTGATCCCCCAGGGTGATCCAATACTGAGCCAACATAAATTATTTCCTGCAAATCATGGACTCTAAGGAACAGCGGCATGCAGTTTCTGCGCTCTAGTTCCCTGGCGTAAGGTTACCTGTTGCTTGACATTTAACACCCAGGCAGCCAATAATTGCCTGCCAGATTAACTCAGTGAAAAAAAAGGTGGTTAAGTGTCTCACGATGAGCATGGAACTCCGTAATAGCATTTAACGTTTTGATTAGAGCATTGATGGACAGAAAACGCGAGAGAGTTTAAACGAGAGAGAGAGAAAGAGAGGGCGATAAGGAGAGAGAGAGTGAGAGAGAGAGAGAGAGAGAGAGAGAGAGAGAGAGAGAGAGAGAGAGAGAGAGAGAGAGAGAGAGAGAGAGAGAGAGAGAGAGAGACAGAGAGAGACAGAGATGAATGGATAAACAGTTAGCGGTAGATGATTTGAAAGAGAGTGAGTGAATGTCCCAATACCAGTTCTCTAAGTTATTACAGAATGCTCACATCTTACGTTTCAACACTTGTACCATATATGATCTGGTGACTAGTTGAATGTATTATGTATTTTTTTCTGAATATAATGCGTCAAACACACAGTCGTTTCCTGTTTGAATGACCATTGCATGTTTCTGACATGAAATTATGATTACAGGTTTGGTGAGTGACAGAGTTGACACTGACTGTGTGTGAGCATATCGAACGTTTATTTTGAAGCCGTGAGAACGTCAAGCAAACGATGAAATCAGCTACGTTACACAATCTACACAATTAACTCTGCAGCAAGCTTCATGCACAGCTAAACAAGCGTGTGTGCTCCCCTCATTCTGAACATTAACCTCCGAATAGTTATTCATTCTGTTCGCGTCACAGTGTGAACATTAGTGTCTTGAATGCACGGGGAATGCGACCAGACATTCGAGCGGTAGCGCCGAAGGCAACCAAGTGGAACGAAATTAGCATATATCAAATGAGGCAAACAATGACCGGCACAGTAGAAAAAGCTTTCGATGGACGATTTAGGTAATCTCAGATGCGTTTCCCGCGAATAAAAATGTAACTTTCATATTATCTATTTTCTGACGTATATGAGAGTGACAGAAAATCCGTCATGGAAAATTTGCCATGTCAATCACCAAAGTAAAGGTGAAAATATAAATGAACTGTACTTACACTGCAGTTCTATGCCGAGTTGTTTCGGTATTTTGAACATACTGAAAATCCAAATGCACCTCCCAATTATGTGGATCAGATGATGCATCTTTGTTAGTGACAGGCCAATCCTGAAACAGGAGCACAACAACACTCTACAAAAACATACAAACAAACAAACAAACAAACAAACAAACATGATCTGTGTGTTCTCATACATAGACTTTCACACATTAACGGATTCAGGTCAACACCATGTATTTCGAAAATCTTGTAGTGATAGTAATAGCCGTGTTTCCAGATGGGTTGAAAATTACAAATCTGATGTACGCCCCCTTGCTTCATATACCCTCCGACTGGTAGATGTGCTGTGCTTTCTTTCAGGAGTTTACGGCGAGGAGCCTGTATAGCAGACACTGCTTGTTTTAATTGTTGACTAAGTGCAGACCATATCGCTCAACTGCAACTATACTGCATCTTACGACGACGGTACCGTTTTCTGGTACACTCAATTTCCGGAGAAGGCGCCGAAATTTGAAATAAATAAAATCTCACCTGTGGTTTCGAGGAACAATCTCCCAATTTACCACACAGCTTTTCTGTTTTATTAGTCAAAAGTATTCGGCATGTCACTTTAGCAATCGCCGGCGGACTCCTGTCTGATTTTGCAAAGTAGCTTTGTGTAATGAAGCCCACTTTGGGTTTTAACAGCGAAATACCCTTAGGAAAGAACAGTTGATCAAACGGGTTGTCTCCAGGGGGCGTCCGAATGAGATGAACTTAGCTTATTTGAAATAAAATGGAGATAGAATAAGCGTAACTGTTTTTAAGATAAGCAAATCGATATTACGCGTGACTAGAGCGACCAGATATTACTGCCATATTGCACAAGGGAACAGATGGGACATATACAATTGTATATTTGTAGGAAGTCAGTCAATGAATGCACAACAGAACGACCTTTATACAGAAAATGTACTTAACCCCACATGGCAACTTCCCAGAAACACAATTTGGCTTTCATATTACCTGTATTCGATCTGTCTTAGATCTGTCATGCAGCTTCAGCCCATGATAATCAATAAATGAAAACTGGAACTGCAAATAAGATAAACTTCAGACGAGCTCTCTGCCAACCTGTTCGGATATTTTGTATACCTTGAGAATTCAGCTATACCTCCAGAAGACGTAGGCGAAGTTGATTTGTTCCAAACATCTGGTACTTCCTTGACTGGCCAATCCTGAACTATCAAAACGACAACTCTCTACAAAATCAATCAATCAGATCTGAGCTCTCAGTTCTCATACATAGACTTGCAGTCGTTATCTCCCTTCAGAAAAACGCCATGTACTTCGCACATCTTTTCATGATAGTAATCGTCGCGCTTCGAGGTGAGTCCAAAATTATAAAACTAATATTCGTCCCTTTGTTTCATTAACTATCGGACTGGTAACTGTGTTTTGCTTTTTTGCAGGGGCTTGCGGCGAGGAGCCAGTATCCCAGAAACCGCCTGAACTAACTGCTGGGGAAGGGCAGAGCTTAGCGCTCAACTGTTATTATTCCGCTCTTTACGACCGCGGTACTGCTTTCTGGTGCATTCAGTTTCCCGGGAGAGCGCCGAAATTTCTAATAAAGAAACTCCCCAGCGGTTTCGAGGAACGATCCCCCGAATTGCCAGACAGATTTTCTGTTCTATTCGACAAAGCTAATCGGCTTGTCACTTTAACCATCGCTGGGGCGCTCGTCTCCGATGCTGCAAAGTATCTTTGTGCCATGACGCCCACATTTGTTTATAACATGGATAGACCCGCACAAAAACAAAGGAGGTCATTCGTGTTGTCTCCAGGGGGCGCCCGAACGCATTCAACTTTTTGAAAAACAGAAGGAAGAAATATGTAAGCATACACCGGACCGGTTAAATTCAAACCGTTACTTACAATGAGATAAACTATATAAAAAAAAACGAAATGTTCACTATAATCTGAAATCTCATCGGGATAAAATGCCTGCTGCTATATTTAATATGTAATCCACTGACACCCCCCGTGATCTAATACTGAGCCAGCATAAATTGTTTCATGTTAGTTACGGACCCTATAGAACAGAGTGGCATGCAGCTTCTGCGCTCCTGTTTCCCGGCATACGGTTATCTGCTGCTTGACATTTAACACCCAGACAGACAATTATTGCCTGACAGATTTCTTCATGGAAAATGTGTGGTTAAGTGCCTCACGATAAGCATGGATCTCTGTAATCGTGTTGAAGGTCTTGCCTGATTAGCGCATCGATTGAGAGAAAACGCGGGAGATGGAAGGGTAGAAAGCGAGACGTAGTGAGCTATAGAGATAGCGATGGAGAGAGAGAAATAAACGGATATACAGTTCGAGATAGAGTAGTTGAAAGAGAGGGAGTGAATGTCACTACACCAGTGTTCTCATATGTTACAGAATGTTCACCTCTTAGGTTTACAACTTTGCAACAGATATTACCTACCGACTTGTTGAATGTATTACGAATTATTTTTCTGAATATAATGCGTCAAACATGCAGTCGTTGCCTGCTTCAATGATCATTGCATATATCAAATCTGAAATTAAGATTACAGGTTTGGTGAGTGAGACAGAAGACAATGACTTTTGAAGCAGTGAGAACATCAAGTAAACGATGAAGTCAGCTACGTTATACAAACGACACAATTAACTCTGCAGCAAGCATCATATTTAAACAAGCATGTATGCTCCACTAATTATGAACATTAGTATTCGAATAATTTTCCATACTGTTCGCGACCTCAGTCTGAAAATTAGTGTCTTGAGGCATAAGGAATGCAACCAGATATTCGTGCGGTAGTGCAAAATGAAACCAAATGGAACGAAAATTGCATAATTCAGACGAGTCAAACGATGACAGGCACAATAGAAAAAGCTTTCGATGAACGATTTGGCTAACCCCAAATGACAGTTTCCCACGAATAAAGTTTAACTGTCATATTATCTGTTTCCTGACGCACTCCAGCTTACATACTTACTTACTCGTACTTAAACTGCAGCTCTCCGCCGAGTTTTTTTAATCGATATTTTGAACATACTGAAATCCAAAAGCACCTCCCAATGACGTGCATCAGATGACGTACGCGGAGGTGATTCGATCCAAACGTATTTTATTTGGTGACAGGCCAATCCTGAAATAGGAGCACAACTCTCTGCAAAATAAAGCAATCAGATACTAGCTGTGTGTTCTCGTACATAGACTTTCACGCGTTGACGGATCTGCCTTCAGGACAACACTATGTATTTCGAACATCTTGTAATGATAGTAATTGTCCTGCTTCCATGTGGGTCTAAAATTACGAAAATTATGTGCGCCCCTTTGCTTCATATATCCTCAGACTGGTAGACGTGTTATGCTTTCTTGCAGGAGTTTACGGTGAGGAACCTGTACAGCAGACGCCGCTTATAATTGCTGAGGAAGTGCAGACCATATCGCTCAACTGAAACTTACCCGCATGTTACGACGGCTGTACTCTTTTCTGGTGCACTCAGTTTCCCGATACAGTGCCGAAATTTAAAATTAAAACAAAAAAAAAATCTCACCAGTGGTTTCGAGGAACGACCTCCCGATTTGCCAGACACTTTGTTTTTCTATTATACACAGGTACTCGGCATGCCCCTTCAACAATCGCTGGGGCGCTCGTCTCCAATTCTGCCACGTATCATTGCACCATGAAGCCCACATTCGTGTATAACAACGACACCGCCGAAGAAGAACAAAGAGGATCAAGCATGTAGTCACCTGAGGGCTCCCGAACGCGTTTAACCTAGCTAATTAGAAGGAAAAGAAGAACAATGTTTCCGTACACAGGAGTCGGCAAATAAAAATGATGCTCACAATGAACAAAGCTATAATATTCACAATGTCCCCGATAATTTGAAATGTCATTGGGTTCAAAGATCTGCTGATAAATTCCAGCGGTTCAACGACATAGCCACCTCGGGCATCCAAACTGAAGCAAACATAAATTGCCTCATGTAAGTCCTGGACCCTACGGAACAGTAGCATGCGGCTAGTTTTCGGCGCTCCGGTTTACGGTTACATGCTGCTGTGCATTTAAGAACTAGACAGCCAATTAATGTCTGCTTCATGGAAAAAAGAAACAACTCTGGTTAATGGCCTCACGATGAGTACACCCTGTTTTATCATGGGAGTTTCTGCTGTTCGGGCTAATTGTTGTCATCTAGCTTTTGAGTTATGTTTTCATGTATATATCGAGAATGTGTCTGAGTTAAATTTGGACATTGCCCTGCACTTGTCTTCACCAGCAATCATAGCTCCCTCGTTACAAAGTGTAATCGTATATTTCCAGTACTATGACCTGAATTTTATTCTACTGCAGTCCGTACAATTCTGTTTTTGGTATGTAGCTTACTGTTGTTGCAATACTACAGCTGTATTCAAAAATGGAAACAATGTTTTCCGCCTTCAAATGACAAAGACTGAGAGCGAATGCATGTGTGTGCGTCTGTGTGTGCGTGTGTGTGCGTGTGTGTGTGTGTGTGTGAGAGAGAGAGAGAGAGAGAGAGAGAGAGAGAGAGAGAGAGAGAGAGAGAGAGAGAGAGAGAATATCTCTGATCCGGTTTTCTCACATGTTTTAGAATATTTGCATCTTAAATTTACACACCTGCATTAGATCTTACCGGTCGCACTAATGAATATTTGCTGGATATAATTTGTTTAACACACTGTAGTTGCTGCTTATGCAGTAAGTTGCTGCATTGCATTTATCTATTGTGAGAACAGGGGCAGATGTTTGCACTTAGACAGAAGACACTGACGCAAATGAGCACATCGATCATTTATTTTGAAGCAGTGAAAGATTCGACAAAACGTGACGTCAGATACGTTACACAAACGACAAAATTTAACTCTTCAGCTGGCTTGATATATCCCTGAGAGAACGCGTGCGCTCCTTTACTCCGAAGATTAATTTCCTAATACTTATTCGGCACTGGTCGCGACCACAGTGTGAAAATGAGCGTCCTGAATACAAAGAGAATGCGACGAGCCAGGTGCCGTAGCACACAAGGCAACCAATGGGAAAGAGATGCTGCATATTTCAGACAAGACAGTCCATGACAGGCGGAGTAGAAGCAGCTTTCGAACGACAAGTAAACTTATCCCACATGACTAGGTCCCGGTAATAAAATTTTACTCTCATGTTATTTTTTACTCTGTCAAAACTGAGAGCGAGAGTGAGAGAGAGAGAACTCGTCATGCAGCATCCAACCATATTAATCACCAAAGTAAAATTGGAAATGCTAGTGCGTTGTACTTACACCAGCTACTTGCTGATTTGTTCGGATATTTTATTGTAATTTGCTAAAGGAAATGCACCTCCGATTGACGTGCATCTAATTACGCTGAAGAAGAAACATAACTTGTGCCAAACCAGTTTAGTCCTTTTGACAGGCCGATTCTAAACTAGGAGAACAGTTTTTTTTTAACTGAAAATAATAGCATAATATTTGAGCTGTGTTTTCTCATTAATAAATTTGAACACGTTAAGTTATCAGTCTTTAAGACAACAGCATGTACATCGCACATTGCGTCATGATAGTAATTCTGATTCCAGGAGGGTCTAAAATTAAGAATCCATTGAGCACACTTTCCTTTGATTTAGCTTCAGACTACTAACAATGTTCTGCTTCCTTGCAGGAGATTGTGACGAAGAGCCAGTATCCAATAAACAGCCTAAACTAATGGCTGTGGAATGGCAGATCGTAACTTGCAAATATTCTGCATCTTGCGACAGTGTTACTGTATTCTGGTGCACTCAGTTTCCCAGGACAGCGCCGAAATTTCAAATAAAGAAACACAGTACTTATTTCGAGGAACGCTCCCTAGATTTTCCAGACAGATTTTCTGTTCTATTAGACAGCAGTGATCAGATTTTCCTTTCAGCATTTACCAGGGCCCTCATTTCAGATTCTGCCATGTACCTCAGTGCCATGACGGTCACATTGGTTCATAACAGCCTCAGATCCAGACAAAATTAAAAAAAAAACAAAGGTTGCCTCCAGAGGGCGCACTTCAGTTGCTGATGGGGGGGGGGGGGGGGGAGAAAAGATGAAAGATATCGGCGTACACAGGAGTAACGAGTTAAAGCTGCAATGATCACAAAGTTCCTTATATCTGAAATGTCATAGGGTTCAATTATCGGATGCTAAATTCAAACTGTTCAACCACTGATCCACGTCGGTCATATAAAATTGAGCAACAATATTTGCTTCCTCTATGTCCTGGTCCCGAGGGAATCCGACATGTGTCCAGGATTTGGCGGTCCAATTACCCAGAATATGGTTAGCTGTTACACAATATTTAGGATCCAGAGAGCAACTCAGGATTTTGGGGCCACTAACAATATTTTTCAAATGTCTGAAGTGAAAGAGGCGCTGTTGCTATTTTTTCACGACACAGCCGATAGGTAAAAATCACGTCAGATTTTCGCTGATGTAATTACCGTGGAACTGGATGCTGTTCACCCTCTCAACTCCAGATCCATTGACGACAATATGGATATCCCGTCTCCATTCCGCCTCTAATCCCGGACCAACGCTTGTGTTTATGTGACATCGCGGAAGAGGCTGTTTTCTTGACACTACTATCTCAGAGTGATGCCTTCTTCTGTGTGGACTGCCTTAGAGATTATGCAAAAGCATTTAGTATCATCAGCAAACTTAATTCGCCGATCAGATCTGTGAATGGCCACATGGCGATGAGTGTATGGAGAGAGAAGGATGGAGCCTAGGACACAGCCTTGAGGAGCACCTGCGCTCAGGGTCAGAACGGCAAAGGTGACGGAGCCCACTCCTCCCACCTGCCGCTGATCAGACAGGAAGTACAGGATCAGGTTGCACAAGGCAGGGTGAAGGCCGAGGACTCTAAGCTTGTTTTCTAACCTGGATGGAATTATCGTTTTGAATGATAAACTGTAGTCTAGAACAGCATTCGCACATCAGCGTCCTTCTTTTTCAGATGTGTAAGGACAGCGTGTAGATATATGGCTAGTACATCACCTGTCTATCGGTTGAGTTGGAATGCGAATTGTAGGAGGTCCAGTGTGGGTGTTATCGTGCTACAGATATAGTTATTCACACGCCTCTAAAAGCATTTGCTTAATGTTGAGGTGAGCGCGTTAGGGACAGGTTCAGACAGGTTACCTTGCTCTTTCCAGGTACAGGGGTAAATGTGGACGTTTAAAAGTAGCAGGGTACTCTATACTTGAGGAGCGAGGAAGAAAGATAATCAATTCTGATTTTAAAATACAAATGTGGCATCGTTTGAAATATTAATTTAGCCTGAAATTCTCAATTTCATTTAGATTTGTCTGGAGATTTAATCGGGTAAAACTTTCTCTGTACAGGTCACATCAGTTGCAGCATCATCTCAGTTTCACCAAATATAGTCACAGTATTCTGCCAAATCCAGAATACAAATGGTGTGAACCTTCTTCAGTGCAAAGGAAATCCAACATTTCTGACAGCGAAAAGGAGTATGTTCCTAAAGGTTATAACGAGAGATCGAAAAAGAAACGGTCGCATATTTTTCGCCATTATCTGCTCCTGTCAGTATTTCCACAGAATTTCGGGAGGTTACTGCAGCAGTGTCTGGGCATGAAAATGTATCTGACAGTGAGAGTATTAATGAGCAATGTCGAACGGAATGAAGCGACTGGGTTAGGCAGCTGGTCAAACAAGGACGCTTAAAATATCATAAACAGGGCGGTCAAAAGGAACAGAATTAGAAATCTAGCCTATCTTGTCGGCTCCTGCATTTCATCATGACAGAGTAGATTTTCGCCTGAGCCCAACTTCCTTCCTCCCAGCACTCGCCCCGGAACTCCTCATGACCTATCTAATCCAGGATCTATCAGTCTCTGCCCTACATAATCATAATGACCACTTCCGCATGTGTCTGTGGCGAAGAATTCCGCAGATCCACCTCTCTCAGGCTTCTCCTCATCTGTGTTCAGAAAGGACGCTCCTCTATTCTGAGTCTGTGCTGCCTGCTCCTAACGAGTGGTGATAATTAGGTAACACTCATTCTTAAGAATTCTTGTGAATATAGAACCAGAACCATCAATCGTTTGTCACATAACAAGTTATTCAACGCTAGAATCATTTTCTGGAGTTTCCTTTCAACCGTTACAAATTTTCACACATCCTTTTTTTTCCGGGATGATTGCGTCAGATCTTTTTTATTCCAATTCACCAAGAGAGTCCTCACCAGTTCTTTATAAACTCCCAAAATGATATCTTTGGTTTTGCATTACAGTCCTTTTGAAAGGAGTTCTAACATTGCATTTGCCTACCTCACAACAGTTTCAGCCTACGAATTAAGCTTTGGAGAACCCTGCGAAAGGACTATCAGTTCACTTTGTGCCTGTTGTTTTTTAATTTTGTACTTTTTCCCAATTTATAAAAAAGTTAGCACTTTCGTTTCTTCTATTGAAATGTGTGACCATACACTTACTGACATTGCATACGAATTGACACTTCTTTGCCCATTCCTAATATTTACCTGCCCGTCCACCAACTTTGATGTCACCGGATATCTTAGCAACACAGCCATCAATTGCATCATCCATATCTTGCCCTTATAATTACTCTTCGTCTTTGTGATGTACATATCATGTGCCTTCAAAATTACATCCAGAAATTACAGATTTTGCCCCGTGGCTGTCATCCCTGACAGTGTTCTTTTCCAAACAATCCTGGCCAAATTATCTCTCGAATCGCTCTAATTCTAAGGTGTCCACTATACAACTGATTCATTAGACGTTAGTTCGTCTCTCAAATTTCAAAGTGAATTGAATGATATTATCTTGACTTGCCTGTTACGATTCCAGTTTCCTGATCTCTGCAAAAGAATTTAATGTTTTCCACTTATTTTTCAGTACAAAGGCAATACGTGTTCACTACATCGGCAGAGAATTTCCCCTCCTTCTCACAGTCACCCAGTTAGCTGTTTCCTCAATTTCGGAGATAATACCTACTTGTAAACCATGTCAATCACCTCCCCATTCTGTTGTATGAATGGAAGGTCATTGCGCTGCAGTTCCAGTTGTTTATTCGCTGCTCGCACGTGCTGCAGTTCTGTGCACGTGGCGCAGAGGTATTTATCGTGAAGGCCGGAGTTTTCCAAGACGTGCCACATCCTACACATAGTCCCAAACACAGCCCCTGAATAAATTGCCACTAAACGACGAGAAATGAACAATTAAGAAAAAAGACCGAGAGTCAATTTCAAAATAATTGACCTCACCAAAACCCAATCTCGTCTAAATCTGATGAACTAATGTCAATCGAAACACCGGCACAGTAGAACTAATCACCGCTCCACTTGCACCTGCGCTATTTTTGCTTCGGCCCTTCTAATAAATCCCTTTTGCTGACTGATCACACCTCAAATCAAGAGAAACAACCTGATATCCTGTCGTTAAAATGTCGATAATGCGGAAATGATTGAAAGCAAGCTCTAAAGCACCACTGACGTGAAATCTCCTACTCAAATGTTAAAAAAAATATGATGCTCTGATGTTCTTTTTTTCTGTGTTCTTGATTGGGGCAGTCATATTACGTCTGGCAGACCGCGATTCATACTATATTACAGTTATTTGTAAATAGAGAGACACAGGGAAATATGGAACTTTTGGAATTAAAAATAAAGGACTACACTTCAGTCAGCAACTCTGAAAGAAAGAAAGCATAACTTTAGAGGAGTTACCCATATTTTCAACTATATCTAAAACATGGAAAATAAAAAGACAATGTTGCAGGAACTACAAACTAACTGCAACTTCAGGTGAAAGCTAAAGTCACTCAGAGAGTTCTACCAGAACACGCAGCTCGATTTGTGAGAGTTAAGTATGTTTCCAAAATAAAATTAAAAACACAGTTTAATTTCACGGTAACGGAACAGATCCCAGTTAGAATAAGAAAAGTTCCTTCTCCATCAAAGAAGCCTGAGTACAAATGTTCCTACGCTCTTTGTGGTGGTGTGAGGCTGAAATTGGCGAAATGCTCTGCTGTCTGAAATCAAAACAAAACAACAACAAAAAAAACGCATACGTGAAATGTGAAATCATGACAGAAATTTCTAGAAACTCTCACAATAAGGGATGAGAAAAATATATAGTGCATCTGCTCAGTGTCTCACGAAGGGGCACTGACCGCAAACATTTATTCGGCTCCATTGAGTAACAGTTACAAAGTAAACATAGAGTTCACACGGACAGATTATTCTGCTGCGTAATTCATGTAAATCGATCGACGTCTTAATCATCTTTCACAGTGCCCTCAAATTAGCACTTCGTTGTTGTGAAGGTTTATTCTCGGCTGAGTTTCGCAAAATATGAGCTGCTCCATGGCCCTTCTGTTGCTTATATTGAGCGACGTCTTGGGAAGTTTCTTAGACGATGGAAGTTCTACTTCATGACGTTTCTTGCATATTAAACATAACAACATTTCCCTCTGGTGAACGTAAATTCGTCAGCAAACTGAAAAGCATAACAGCAGCATATAATAGAGGCTGGCAGAAAAACAGTTCGTATCAAATCACGTTTGTGTAGGACTGCTCAATCTAAGCGTAATATTTAGAATACCATTATTTTCTTTTTCATGCAACATTTCGAATTCGTTATTTTGCAATGACTCCATTCAATCCAATGATATACTAAAAAACAGATTTCAAATTACCATTATCTTCGGTAACTTGACTGGCAACGTTAAATGCAACAGCCAAATGATAAACGATGAAATAGTGTTGGGAAGGAAAGGTAAACTGAGGTTATTGTGACGAAAAGCAATGACAGGAGTCGTTTCTTACTGAGACATATGTTACGAGAAACATTGCCGTCTAATTACCAGAAAGTAATCCAGTTAAGACAACTAATACGCTTCACAGACCTAATTCAAAATTCAAAAATTAACGTTCAAAGTTTATTTCTTTTCAAAGAAGCTGCATGTCAGGGACTTGATGATAAAGTTTTACAAGGCAATGGTGAGGTTTCACCTTAAGTACTGTGCACAGTTTTGGGCTGCTCTTATTAGAAGAGATGCGCCGGTACTGGAGAAGGTCCAGAGGATGTTCAGAAGGATGATTCTATGAATTAGACTGTTATCATACGAAGTACGTTTAGTGTCTCTGAGACTGTTATCGCTAGAATTTAGATGGATGAGGGGTGATCTCACTGCAACTGTTCGATTGTTCAAAGGATTAGACGGGGTCCATAAGGAAAGAGCGTTTCCCATGGTGGGAAAATCTAGGACGTGGATTTTTTTTTTTTGGCACGTGGAGCGGTCGACGCCAGGTTGTTCGGTGAATTTAAGACGGAGATTAATGCGCTTGCGAATGGTCATATCATGAAACGCTAACGGGACAAAGCCCGGAAAAAAAAGTTTGGGGAGGAGGAAAAAAAAACCGATCAAACACCATTCTATGCAGGAGCAGACTCTATTGATCCGATCGCCTAAATCTGCTCCTACGTCTTACGGTTTTATATGTCACTATACTCAACCATGTGATTAATCTTCTTTAGGGCAATTATCGTGAAAGTAAAAAGTAAGACAATACAATCAATGAAGTAACACATCCAGGAGAACGGGAATCACCGTTGTGCAAAATAAATGACTGCATGAATAAATAAATAAACAAACAAATAATTCAGCTGTGAAAAGCAAAAGGAAAGCAAATAAATAAATAAATAACAATACATGCAATTGGATCAAAATACATTTATTCAACTGCTTCACAATTAGAAGATTTTAACAACAAAACAGATGCAAAACATGCACAGAATTCCTATGACAAAGCTGATCTTACAGACATAATAATTGAAAATTAAACACCACAGTGACTGATTATATGGACATTGACGATCAAAACGACCCAGCATACCAAGCATAATACTTCCACATTAGCAAAAAAATTATAATACTCAATAGTTTAGAAAACAATGATATTTGAGGACGGCCCGACGCATTGGAAGAGCTAAGCACAAGCTTAAGAAGAACTACACGCCGCATAAAGGCAGTGCAGTTGCAATCACTCCAGACATGAATGTATTCTTACACGGAAATCCAAAACTATGTAAAAAATCGGAAGCACTGATATCGACAATTATATTAAGAAATAATATTGCGCAGAAATAATAGCGTAATGGAGTATGAGATGTCTAGAGCGAGCAAGAATGTCTAGACAAAAGCAAATAAAGTACTAATTAAATATAATGTCCATGACAGTTACGATAAACTTCGCAAAACTACTGCAGAATTCATAGACGTATTAAAAGAGAAGCATCTAGCGCACACACCAAGAATTAAGAGATACATGAAACACCAGAGATGGAGAAAGCCAAAAAAAACGTTCAGTAACAATAAAAAAAAAACATTGTAACGGACAGGACGAGCAGAAATTTCACCAACCCGTGCACAGTATTACCAACAGCACAGTATAATGAACTTCTGTTGAAATATTTGATCGAAAACGGTGACGCACAATGAAAAATCAAGCTTGCTTACGGAAGAGAAAAAACACACACACACAATTGAAGGCACTCAAATAACTGAAGTAACAATTGACATACATAAGAAGGTTACCCAAAACATGTAAGTTCCTCTGATGTTAACAAATAAAGATGATAGTTCATATCATGGTAAAGGGTAAAAGATTCGCAAGATTTATATCGGGGCTGAAAATAAGCTGCCAAACCAAGCTCAGTATTTAAAAAAATGCAGCAAATACGTCATCTATACCTACCTTCAGGCATTCTTTTGGCAAAATAAATGAATAATAAATGAGCAAAAAATTCAACCTCATAAATGGAGAAAATGTCAAGAGAAGCCAGAAATAATAAAACACATTACAACAGTTTAACTCATTGTGATTGCTTAAACAGAAACAATCAAGTGACAAACTTCATTCACTGGAAGTTTGTTTCGAAATACGACCTCATGAAATGATTTATATATTATTCAAAATACAGACATGCTGCAGAGGACGAATCTCACAAATTATATACGAATGATCCATTATTACATTTGGTTAATGCATAATAAACGACCAAATTAAAAAAAATAAATAAATAAAATAAAAAGAAGAACAGCTTACTGAATAGATAGAGCCATTCCAAACACGCAGAAGTTACAAAAGTCTAAAAGTGAAAAACAAGAGATATATGCTGAATTAAATGACAGAATTCAAAGCTGTTTAACATGAACGAAGTATACATTGCCCCGACATCTTTATCCAGCAGCAGTATCATGCAAAAGAACTAGAGAAGAAAAAAAAACACGCCACTATATTATTGCAAAAGATCCAAGCAATTGACAAAACAGCGTGATTCTCTATGACCGCCCCTTAGGATTCACAAGTTTAGCTGAGAAAAAAGAAAAGTGTTTTGATATTCCTACTATTACTAGCAGCACTCCTCTTCGTCGTCGTCCTCCGCCTCCTCCTCCTCCTCCTCCTCCTACTACTACTACTACTACTATTAATAGTTATAATAATAACAGCAATATAATAGCATCAACAACTGCTAAAACAAGCAACAACAGCGAAAATATATGAATTATAAATCTTGAGAAGTAGCAGGCCCCTAACAGAGCCTTCCTCGGGTTGTAGATTAGGGAAAAAATTCCAAATGCGCCGTGTACCAGCGTACGACGCTAAAATCAATTCGATGCAGGTCTCTACCCAAATTGGGAAGAGCTCTTCTCAGTATTATTTGTTTATGATCAGAGCGCCTGATACCGATACCTGACTATGGGTATAGAAGAGAAATAAACTTGCAATTTAGAAACGGGCAGAAGTTTCCCGCTGTGTGGGAATCAAAAAGGTTGTCTGGGTCTGGATCTGGATAGTACGCAGTCCGCTTATGTAGCACTGCTGGAGAGGTAAGCAAGCAACGACAAGCCCACGAGTGGTGAGCAGAAAGAAGAATGCTATACCAGATGTGTGTGAACTTTCGGATGCTAAGCAGACGTGCAGTTCCCAAACTGCATTGGGTCCAGAGAATCAAAAGAGGACATTACCCAAGCAGAGAACATGAAACACTCTGCTGTGTCTGTATTATTGTGAGAACAGCCTAGATTGGAGTCGAGGACGAGGTTGTATACCGGGTGTGTTATTTGCCGGTGCGTTAAATCCATATCCCTGCCCACAGAACGGTTCATCGATCCTTATTTCAGAGTTTCCTGTTTTCCTTTGTTCTATTGGGTGCATTAATTGGGGCGCCAGATTGTCGTTTTGGGCTTGCCTGTCCCTTTCCCCTTCCTTCTGTAGCCGCGCGTGAAGCCTCGCCATCATCCCCATAAAGTCCAACCGCTGGAGTGAGACTGGAGCCTTGCCACACTAAGATAAGGAACTATTTATCATTGAGTTTGGAACTATCACTTTGTATCCACTTGTTAGTGTCCGTGTGAAAGAAGAGTGCCGACACTAAGTCCTGTTCCCAGGAAGGAATCCCGGCTCTTTTCTGAGTTGCTATGTTCCAAGTTCCAGGCCCCGTCTTCCAGTCCTGTCCAAGTCAAGGCTTCGTGTTGTCGTCCTGACGATGTGCGTCATCCAGCCCAGGAGTTCATCGCACAGTCCAGGAGTACATCGTCTAGCCCTGTACTGGAGATTCCTCGTCCTGTGCTGTATCGTCCCCATCCGATTCGTCGGCAGTTTACCTCGGCATTTCCCTCGTAAAGCAGCCCTGCCCGTCGTCAGAGAAAGAGTCCCGGTCCGGCGCTCCAAGGAGGAGACTCGGCTCCGTAACCAAGATCCGAAATAAGACGAGTCGAAGAGCCAAGCCTAACCTATTCCAAGAGTCATGTCCTATGCTGGAGTACCCCGCCCAGCTGGATATTTCACATCCTGCGATGAAGTTCCCTCGCCTAGTCCAAGCCGCAAGCCACGTCCAAGAACCTCGTTTAGTCCAAGCCACGTCCTACAACCTCGTTTAGTGCAAGTCTAGTCGAAGAAGCTCAAGCTGTCTAAGTCAAGGCTTAGTGTTCCCGTCCTGTCCATGTGCCTCGTCCTGTGCGGGAGTTTCACACCCAGTCTTGTAGGTACGTCAAGATTTGTAGCCGAGCCACGTCCAGCCCTGTAGCAAACACGCAGAAATCTACAGATGCTAGAAATTCAAGCAACACACACACACAATGCTAGTGGAATACAGCAGGCCAAGCAGTATATTTAGGAAGAAGCACTGTGGAAGTTTCGGGGCGAGACCCTTCGTCAGGACTAACTGAAAGAAAAAATAATAACAGATTTGAAAGTAGGAGGCGGAGGAGAATGTGAAATGATAGGAGAACACCGGAGGAGGGGGTGAAGGTAGTAGCCGGAATGGTGATTGGCAAAAGGGATACAGATTTGGAGAAGGGAAAGGATCATGGGACGGGAGGCCTAGGGAGAAAGAAAGGGGGAGGGGTGCACCAGAGCGAGATGCTGAACAAGCAGAGTGATGGGCAGAGAGAGAGAACAAAAAGGGGAGCGGGAAAATAAATAAATCAAGGATGGGGTACGAAGGGGAGGAGGGTTATTAACGGAAGTTGGAGAAGCCATTGTTCATGCCATCAGGTTGGAGGCTACACAGACGGTATTTAAGCTGTTGTTCCTCCAGCCTGAGTGTGGATTCATCTTGACAGTAGAGGAGGCGATGGATAGACATATCAGAATGAGAGTTTGACGTGGAATTAAAATGTGTGGCCACTGGGAGATCCTACTTTTTCAGGCGGACAGAGCGTAGGTGTTCAGCGAAACAGTCTTCCAGTCTGCGTCGGGTCTCACCAAGATATAAAAGGCCGCACCAGGAGCACCGGACGCAGAATAACACTCCAGCCAATTCACAGGTGAATTGTCGCCTCACCTGGAAGGACTGTCTGGGGCCCTGAATGATGTTGAGGGAGGAAGTGTAAGAGTAGGTGTAGCACTTGTTCCGCTTTCGAGGATAAGTGCCAGGAGAGAGATCTATAGGAAGTGACGTGGGACGAATGGACAAGGGAGTCTCGTAGGGCGCGATCCCTGCGGAAGCAGAATGGTGGTGAGGGGGTGGAGGGAAAGATGCGATTGGTAGTGGAGCCTGTCCTGTAGCCACGTCTTGTCCTCGCCTATATCCAGGGTCCGAGCCCGAGTCAAGCCGCAGGTTCTGGAACCTGGTCCAGTCTCTGCTCGGGTCCTAGACCAGGCTCCTAGTTCCACGTTCTTTGTCCTCGTCCCGCTTTCCTAGACTTAATACTAGCTTAGGCCCGGTGTCCTTGTCTTTTACAGGGCCTGTGTCCATGTTCAGCGTCGTTTCCTCTGACCCCCCCCTCCCCCCGATCTTGTTAAAACTTGTGCAGTTCCTAGTACTTCAGTATCTGTGTCTTGTATTTGCATCCGCCATCAACGCCCACCTGTAACAGTGTGACGTCGACTCGTGATCGACCATCGCGTTACCAGTTGCTTCCGCCTGGGAAGAATGGGAGGATTAAGCTTACGTCACTCCATAATGATTCCGGCCATCAGGGGGTAGCAAGGGCTGTGGTCTGCTCAAATACCGGTTCTCTTGACCGCGAATGAAGCCGGAGTTCGAAGAGCTCAGTAAACCGTGCATTCGATGTATAAAGAGGAAGATGCAGCCTACGAGTCCGGTCTCTACGATTGCATTTGCAAAGTACGGGTCTACTTGATCTGCTGCGTATGGGCATCCTATCAATAGAGTCCGGTGCCAGCAACATAATGAATGTCTTTGTTTTTACGGATCACTACACCAGATATTCCCTGCCTAGGATCAGAAGGCGTCCAGCGTGGCCAGTGTTGTAGAAGATGTACTTCGTTTATTTTTTTCCGGGATTTCGAGTCCAGGGTCATTCATACGTTACTGCGCATGCTTGTAATTGAACCCAAGCGGTTCAATCAGACCTTGCTACAGATGTTCGAAACCTTGGAGAGCGGTAAAAAGAACAGGCGAAGTCAATGTATAGGATATCTGATACACTGCTACATTAGTACAGCTAATGAAGCTACCGGCTACTCGCCGTATTATCAGATGCTGGGCGCGAAGCGAAATTTCCCGTTACCTCTGTTTTATCAATGGTGGTGAAGATCGACAACAGATGCCTTATCTGAAGTATGTGTCTGATGTAAGGTGAAAAAGGCTTAGGAACAACCTGGTGTCTCGGCTACCAAGCAGAATCAAGGGTACAGTAGGATGTATAATCAACAGATCAGGTTCTCCCAATTAAAGTCGAGAGACGGTGTATTTATGAAGAATTTATAACAGCTAGCAATATGTTCAGAAACGTTTTGAATCTCTACGTCTCCCAGTTAAATGTGTCCTCCTGCTTTAAAACATCCACTTTTTTTCCTGCACTTAAAAAACACCAACGTAACATGTATGGGCAACTGGCATCCTGCAGCATTCACCTCAGTAATAAGCAAATGCTTTGAGATGTTGGATCTTAGACTTCTTTTCTGATCGCAGGCAAATGGTAACAGTGGCCTCGCTCTCCTCTTCCCATCTGAGCCTCAACACCGGGTTGTGTTAAAAGCATAGATGCGAACTTCCCACTATTTAGGACATTTGCAATGAACGATCTGTAAAAATGTTCTGAAGGATCAGTGGGGACCCGAGTCACACCGACAGCAACCTGTTCCACATGCTACCATCCACGAAACGGTACAGCAGCATAAACACCAGGAAGAATAGGCTACGGGGACAGCTTCTTCACCCAAGCTATCAAACGGATTAGGTCATGCTGATACAATTGTATTTCTGTGTTATGTTGACAGTCTGATGTACATACCATTTAATTCAAATTTCTATAAATTTCACTTTGCACATTTACATGGAGCATGGAGCCGAGAAAACCAGAGGAGTACGGGTAAGCCTAGGTAATTCTAAGGGAAGGATATGCTTGGCACAGACTTGAGGGCCGAAGGGCCTGCATTGTGCTGCAGGATTTCTATGTTCCTATCTTACGATTTAGACATAGATGTAAAGAGTTAACTTCAGAATGAAAGTAATAAAGTAATTTCAATTCAATTTCAAGCGACCTGGGCCTCCAAAACGCTGTCTGCATTTAACAGCTGGTTCTACATGAGAATTATTGGAGAATTGTGCTGACGTCACGTCATCTGATTCCGGCCATTTGAAGTTTGTAAGAGATGTGATCTGCTCAGGTATCGGTTCAATTCACCGCGAATAAAGCTAGAGGTCAAAGAGCACTGTAAGCCGTGCGTTCCATGTATACAGAGGAAGCCGCTGCCGAAAAAAAAGAAAGAAAAAACACTCCTCTGTCGCAGGTACAACGTACAGGGTCATTTGACCTGAGGTGTATGGATTTCCTATCAATGAAACCTGATGCCAGCAACATAACGAATGTCTTGGTTATTGCGGATACTACACCAGAAATGAAGATGGATAAGAAAGTGCACACCCACGCGCCCCCACCCCATGGCCCGTGTTGTGGGAGTAGTATTTGGTTTATTTTGTCCTGCCCAGGTTGGTCATATAGCGATTAGGGAAGAGATTTCGAGTATGGTACTGATACATGAGCTACTGACCATCTTTGGTGTCGAGCACAAGTGGTTCAATGGAACATTGCAAAACATGCTTGGAACCTTGGAGATCGGTAAAAAAAAAGAACAAGGGAATTTAATATATCGGATATCTGGTCCTCTGCTGCAACTTTACATTGAATATGTACAGTTATCTGATGCTTGGGCGCGAAGCGAACTCGCCCGTTGCCCTTTGTTTTGGGACTGGTGGTGAAGATCTAGAACAGATCTCTTACCTGAACTATCCGGCTGCTATGAAGTGAAGACGCCTTATGATCTACCTAAGGTCTTGGCTACAAAGCAGAATCAAGGAAATAAGAGAACATATGATGAAAAGGTTAGGTTCTCCCAAATAATAGCCAGACACCGAGCACTTATAAAGAATTTATGACAGGTGGTATGTGTGTTTACAAACATTTTATACCTCTGCGTCTCCCAGTTATGTGTCCTCAAGTTTTAAAGCATCCACCATTGTTCCTGCTCCTAAACTGACCAACGTAACACGTCTGAGCGATTGGTGTCCCGTCGTACTCACCTCCATAATAACTAATGGTTTGTGATGCTGCTCAAGGATGCTGCCACCATTGCTGAATTCCTACAATTCGCCTACAGACACAACAGATCGACAGACGACACAATAGTAACAAATCTACACACCGTCTTCACACATCTGGAAAAGAATGGTACTGATGTGAGAATGTTGTTCTTGGACTACAGCTCATCATCAAACACATAATTCCCTCCAGGCTCAACAAGAAGCCGAGAGACCTCGGCGTTCGACCTCGGTCTTGTGTAGCTGGATCGTGGACTTCCTGTCACATCGCCGGCAAGTGGTAAGGGTGGCCTCCCTCATCTCTGCCCCTCTGAACCTCAACACATGTCCCTCAAGGCTGTGTTCTAAGCACAGATGTGAACTTCCCACTATTCAGGACTCAGCTCAGTGCTCTACTGCCTGTATACTAATAAGATAACAGTGTGTCTACGCATAGCTCAAATACCACTTATAAATTTGCTTAAGATATAACCAATGTTGGCAGACTCTGAGATGGTGACGAGAGGATGTACAAGAGCGAGATATGACAACTAGTGGAGTGGAGTCGGAGCAACAACCTGTCTCTTGGCGTCAGTAAGACGAAAGAGCTGATTGTTAAATTCAGTAAGGTTAAGACGTAGGAACGCATACCAATCCTCATAGATGGATCAAGCGTGGAGAGAGTCAGCAGTTTCAAGTTTCTGTATGACAAGATCTCAAAGAATCTAACCTGGTACCAATACATCAATGCAATACTAAGGAAGACAAGACAACGACTACTTCATTAGAAGTTTGAAGAGAATTTCCATGTCAAAGTTACACTCAAAAACGTCCATAGAGGTACCGAGGAGAGGCTTGTGAGCGGCTGCATCACTGTCTGGTATAGGGCGGCTAATTCGCAGGACGGAAATAAGCTGGAGAGGGTTCTAAATATAGTCGGTTCCATCGTGGGTACTAGTCAACAATGTAACAAGGACACCGTCGAGGAGCCATATCTCAGAAAGGCAGCGACCATTATTAAGGACATCCATCACCCAAGGCAGTGGTTTCTCACTGTTGCCATCAGCAGGAAGTAAGAATCCTAAAGTTTCACACTCTAATTCAGGAATTAGTTATATGTTAATATATGTTAATATATGTTAATTCATATGTTAATCGGTAATAAAATGTAATTCGTTGTTAATCGCAGTGTAGTTTACTTACCCCTGTACTCGAGGCACCGAATGGGGAAACCTGATTTCATGCGAGAAGCTACTTCGTGGAACAGGGCTGAGACAAGTGCATTTGTCGTCGCAGCTGCCCTGGTTTATTTTGCGCTGTGGCGGTAACAAACTTGGCGATATTCATAATAGGATCATTTAGCAACCCGCCACCTAAAAGCTCGAGGTGGAATCACGCAGGGTGAGAGTGGGGGGCGGGGAATAGCATCTACTACTATTTTTATATTATGCCTTTTCCGTCTTAGGTTTAGGTTCTGGTCACTTTTTCCAATTTAATGAATAACCACATACTGTATTTCCAAATTCATTTAACCAAATGAGCCTACTTAGGGCCATTCTCCCTGGCTCTTTCCATTTTACCACATGAAAAAAAAAACGTGTTGTCTCCAGTTTCTAGTCATACGTTGTGCGACAGGGAACCCGGATATACCAGAGGTTCACCCAGAGATCGCTTAGTCTTAGTATACTTCATACCTTTTTCCCAATAGGTTAATTCATCGGAATCTCTGACGGTGGACAGACAGGCCTCTTGCTTTGGTCTCTTCACTTCGGCATATGTTAATCGGTAATAAAATGTAATTCGTTGTTAATCGCAGTGTAGTTTACTTACCCCTCTGTGTCCAGAGATCCGTCTGGAACTCACAATCATGCTTTAATTTGATTTAATTTGTGATTTAATTTTTTAATTGCTTTCGGAATCTGTCATCCACAGACTATATTTACTTTCTGCAGGAGCACTTGGCTGGTCACCGGCCGGGCTGACCTCCGTCTGCCTGTCTGCATCGGGCTTCCCCACTGGTACTGTCTGTCCTGCAGACTCACTCCCGCTCCCGGTTAAAGGAACGCTTCGTAAGCATAACTCATATTGTCAGAGAAAATGATTTTAAATTCGCTTGAATTCCGTATCTAAAGGGATCTCATCTCTCGCCCAATAGTTTGGGACATTAATCTGATAAAGAAGTTCGTTGAAATTTAATCGCAATTGAAATAGACACGAACTTCGAGGTGAAGAGAGCTTTATTCACGATGTTGTTGCAGTGGAGTCTCCAACAATGAATTCCGAACTCCAAATAATGCAGTGAGCACAGTTAATTTCATTGTTGTACACATCGATGCAGAAGCAAAGCCTGTTCGAGTACCCTTATGAGATAAAATTTAAAAAATGATAGGCTAGGTACACATGCAGTTCCCTTGTGATAAACAATACCCTTAACAACGTCCAAATATTTAAAATTACGTTTGCGTACAACTTTGTATTATATACCTATTTATTTCACATACTTGGATCTAAATCTTATAAGATAAGGAATTACAAGTATTAATTCGCATAATCGTTTCTGCTGAAAGCCAAGGTCATATATTTAACAAAAGAAACTGAAAACTCTTTTTCATTTGCAAAATATAATATTAATGTTTCGTCCATTGAAATCCGTAGCGCATAATGTTTCGTCCATACCATTGCCTCAGCTGCAATGCTCTGCAATATATTTTAAAATGCTACTGCGGATTTTGGAAGGTAAAATCCCACTCAAAATTTTGAACCACTTTGTTTTAAATGTGGGGTGTGGGGTGGGATAGCAGCCGCAGATATGTGAAATTGGTAGGGGGATGGGACAATATTGTAAAATAAATTTAGAGACTTAACAAAATAAATGAAGAAAGGCGCCCTCTATAAATCAGACTAGTTGAAGAGCCTTGAACTATTTTGCAGATAGGTAATGTAAGACCATTGGCACCCATTCCAGTAAGGTAGAAACATATTTGTGAAGAGGTGGATACGTTTACAAAGTGACTGGAAGCTTTTACAACTAAGACGAACATGGCTAAAGCTACTACATAAATCTTACTTGAAAAAAAGTTTTTACTCTAAATGAATTATAAAAGTGAACAGAAACGGAACACGGCACACTTTTTCCAGCTCAGATAATGCAAAATGCATTGCATTTTCAGCTATGAAGCAGAGACCTCTTACATCGTATAGCACACAGTCTTGTGGAAATGTGATACGCATAATTCGATTATGAAAATGTTGCAACCAAATGGAACAACGTGACAGGTATTTTTGCGTTATGGATTGATGATTATAAGCAACACATCATCAGCGTTGAGGATGTTACCAGTAAAGTGGCTTCAAATCAAGAAGACTGAGAGTGAACTGATGAATTTTCGGAGTGAAGGGAGTTTTTTTGTTCTACTGCTCGGTTAAAAGAGTGGCAAGAATGCGCAGGCGCATGACGTCACCCACTAGCGAGCGAAAGTTTTAAAAAGAAGGCACACATATCCAGCTGGCAGATACAGAGCGGGCAGCGGAGTGAGATGCAGCAAAGTAAAAGGGTTTTGGCTCAACGGGATTAGGCGGTAACGGGCCGAGGCGAGGTAGGACTTATGTGGGTGATGCCAGTTTTCTGTGCTCGGTGTCAGATGTGGGGTTTCCTGGAGATTCCCAGACTCCCGGACGGCCATATCATCACCAAGTGTTTCGAGCTGCATCTCCTCAGGGACAGAGTTTGGGAACTGGAATTGCAGCTCGATGACCTTCGCCTGGTCAGGGAGAGCGATGAGGTGACATAGAGGAGTTACAGACAGGCGGTCACGCCAGGGCCACGGGAGACAGAGAAGTGGGTCACAGCCACGAGTGGGAAGGGGAGGAGTCAGGTGCTAAAGAGTACCCCTTTGTCTCTACCCCTTCACAATAGGTTCTTCTGTTTGTGTACTGTTAGAGGGGTGCAGCCTACCTTGGAGAAGCAGCAGTGCCCGTGCCTCTGGCACAGATTTTGACCCTGTGGGTCAGAAGGGTACGGAAGGAATAGGAAGGCAGTAGTGATAGGAAACTCTATAGTTAGGTGGTCAGACAGGCGAATCTGTGGACGCAGGAAAAAAACTCGAAAGACAGATTTACTCCCAGGTGCCAGGATCCGGGATGTTTCCGATTGCGTCCACAATATCTGCAGTGGGAGGGAGAACAGCCAGAGGTCGTGATATAAATGGGTACGGTACCAATGACATAGGTAGAGAAAATGGATGAGGGCCTGAAAAATGATTACAGGGAGATAAGAAGAAAATTGAGAAGCAGTACCGCAAATGTAGTAATCTCGGGATTACTGCCTGTGCCACGCGACAGTAAGAAAAGCAATGAGGTGTAGGATAATTGCGTGACTGAGGGATTGGAGCAGGAGGCAGGGACTGAGATTTCTGGATCACTGGGTCGTCTTTTGGTGTAGGTGTGACCTGCACAAAAAGGAGGGGTTGCACTTGAATCCCAGGGGGACTGAATTCCTGGCGGGGAGGTTAGCTCAGGCGACCGGGAAGGGTTTCCATCTGAATTGCTGGGGTTTGCAACCGAACTGGAGAGACTGGGGAAGAGGAGGTTTGCTCACAAATAGAGAAAGCTTACAGACAGTGCGAGAGGGAGGCTAAGCAGGTGATAGAGAAGGGACACGCTCGGACCGAAAGCTTCTATTTTAACGCAAGGAGTGTTCTGAACAAAGAGAATGTGCTTAGATCGTGGATCAGTACTTGGAGATACGATGTGGTGGCTATTACAGAGAAATGGGTGGCTCAGGTGCAGGATTTGTTACTTGGAGTTCCGGGTTTTAGATGTTTCAGAAAGGACAGGGAGGGAGTCAAAAGAGGTGAGGCGTGGCTCAGTTGATAAGAGATAGTGTCACTGCTGCAGAAAAGATAGACGCCATTGTTTGATTGTCTATGGAGCATCTGTGGGTGGAGGTTTGGAACAGGATGGGGTCAATAACTTTACTGGGTGATTTTTTCATAGTCCGCCCAATACTAACAAGGATACAGAGGAGCAGATAGGGAAACAGATCCTGTTAAGGTGTAATAATAAATGAGTTGTCGTGATGGTAGATTTTAATTTCCCAAATATCGATTGGCATCTCCCTAGAGCAAGGTGTTTATACAGGGCGGAGTTTGTTAGGTGTGTTCAGGAAGGTTACTTAAACAGTATGTAGATAAGCCTACACGACAAGAGGCTGTATTTGTCTTGTTATTGGGAAATAAACCTGGTCAGCAGCCATATCTCTTAGTGGGAGAGCATTTTGGGTGTAGTGATCATAATTCTATCTCCTTTACAATAGCATTGGAGCAGACAAGTTGGAAAAGCGTTTGATTGCAGTACGGTTAATAATCAGGCTATCAGGCAGGAAACTGGAGCCTTAAATTGAAAATCGATGTTTTCAGGGAAAAGTACGGAAGGAATGTGGCAAATATTCAAGGGGTATATTTTTAGAGTCCTGTATAGGAACGTTCCAATAAGACAGGGAAGTAATGAACAGGAACCGTGGTGTGCAAAGGCTGTAATAAGTCAAATCAAGACTAAAAGAAAATCTTACAAAATATTCAGAGAGCTAGGAGATGTGAGAGATCCAAAAGATTATAAGGCTATTAGGAAGGAGATTAACAAGATAATTAGGATAGACAGAGGGGCCATGAGAATGACTTGGCGGGCGGAATTATAGGAAAACCCAAGGCATTTTACAAGTATGTGAACAGCAAGAGGATAAGCGGAGAGAAAATAGGACCTATCAAGTGTGAAAATGGGAAAGTGTGTATGGAGCCGGAGGAAATAACTATGTCACACTTTGATATCTCAAAAACGCGGCTTCCACGCCTTCAGGTTGTTGCATTTTGCAACTATGGACTGAATCATTTTATGCACAGTCTGGGCACATTAATTTCGACGACACCACAGTACTGTAAGTAAACTTATAAATAATGAACTGATTACCAAGTGTTTCCTTACGTGTAATGCAGAATATATATAATCGGACTTTGTCAGGAAAGTTGCTGAAATATTCCTTTCTTTCCGGATATCAAGCCTTCACTTTTGCCCCTTCGGATCTCCATACACATGAATCTAAAACTGTGACACATTTCTAAAGAAATATGGTGGCGAATTTCTTACCTGGTTGTAATGCGTCCTTCATGAAAAGACTAATGTCGCTGGCGAAAAATCGGACAAAATAGTCTTGGATACGGATCCAATCCATTGCTGATATAGCTCTCCCCACAACTGAGCAAATCTACATTGACCGCTATCGGAAGAGAGCAAAATCGATATCAAGGGCACCTAGCACCGATTCATGCCCTCCACTGGCGCCTGTCATTTGAAAGAAGGTAAAAAGGAGTAGGAGGCACTCCACCAGGATAGGGAAAATATTATCTTTAAACTATAAGAGTCTTCAACGAAAGGTTGTAACTTTAGTTATCTTCACTTACTGCCATCACCGAAATGTTTATTCGGTAAGCCGTCAAAAGAATTAATCCCGGGGTTGCATATGTTGTCGTATATGTAGTTCAACGACAAATTTTTTGGAGTTTTGACTACTGTTCTGCAGGAAGAGACGTTGCATCATTTCAGCCAGACTACACCTTCGCCTCTTATTCGCAGAACAATGCAGCAGCAACACACCACCAAGGGAGAATAGGCTCTGGATCAGCATTGCCATCAGATCCTCCGAACAGCCGGGAAAACTTGTCAGCCGTGGTTTTCTTTCTGCAGGGACGATTGCGGGGGGGGGGGGGGGTGGAGGCAATGAAACCGATGGAGAAATAATGTCCACCGTGCTTGACGACAGTTAAGCCACATTGCATAGTGAATATGGAGAAGGACATTATGATCTATTCGGACTAAAAAAAGATGCTCTGTCTCTCCAGCCATTGTTGCCGTTCCTCCAGGGTCTCAGTCATTCCTATTTACCAACACCGGAGTTCCTATCGGCCAGAGGTAAGAGACGGAAAATTAAGGCTCGAGGGTGCAGGCAGCTAGTCGCAGAAGATCGCTGAGAGAGTGCAGCTCCAATGACAAAAACGAATGCATCTATCTGGACTATGAATGGCTATGATGTCGTCTGGGTGTTGAGCACAGGGGCAGTAATGAAAAACGGCTACAGCTTCGATAATGCTTGATCGGGGTAATGTATCCAATGCAGTCCTAACGAGGTCATCCTGGATAGTACCTTTATTGGAGCCACGATGTACACTAAATTCTAGATAAGGTAGCGATAAAAGTTTGCAATCCCCTTGAAGCATTGAACCTGTTTGACTGAAGATGGTCACTGTGCAACTGTCAGCATTTTACTCGGATCAACTTGAACACTGGATAAAATAACTCTGGTCTTTATGGAACTCATAAATCTCGGGATTGACGTACAGGTTTTTTTTCGAAGAGCTGTCCGAGAATCCCCGGAAGTGTTAAGAATTTGACTATGGAGCCTCATAATCATACAATATAAAGGAATATAGCTTTATCTATAGAATATTTTGGGGAAAGTGATGTCGATGACTGTAGAAAGATATATTCTCCTATCATTTTTCCCTTAGAAAGATACTAACCTAATGTTTGGAACATAGAAACATAGAAAATAGATGCAGGAGTAGACCATTCCGCCCTTCGAGCCTGCACCACCATTCAGTATGATCATGGCTGATCATCCAACTCAGAACCAATGATCATACTGAACATGCAAGGTACTGATAGATAGATAGATAGATACTTTATTCATCCCCATGGGGAAATTCAACTTTTTTCCAATGTCCCATACACTTGTTGTAGCAAAACTAATTACATACAATACTTAACTCAGTAAAAAAATATGATATGCATCTAAATCACTATCTCAAAAAGCATTAATAATAGCTTTTAAAAAGTTCTTAAGTCCTGGCGGTAGAATTGTAAAGCCTAATGGCATTGGGGAGTATTGACCTCTTCATCCTGTCTGAGGAGCATTGCATCGATAGTAACCTGTCGCTGAAACTGCTTCTCTGTCTCTGGATGGTGCTATGTAGAGGATGTTCAGAGTTATCCATAATTGACCGTAGCCTACTCAGCCCCCTTCGCTCAGCTACCGGTGTTAAACTCTCCAGTACTTTGCCCACGACAGAGCCCACCTTCCTTACCAGCTTATTAAGACGTGAGGCGCCCCTCTTCTTAATGCTTCCTCCCCAACACGCCACCACAAAGAAGAGGGCGCTCTCCACAACTGACCTATAGAACATCTTCAGCATCTCACTACAGACATTGAATGACGCCAACCTTCTTAGGAAGTACAGTCGACTCTGTGCCTTCCTGCACAAGGCATCTGTGTTGGCAGTCCAGTCTAGCTTCTCGTCTAACTGTACTCCCAGATACTTGTAGGTCTTAACCTGCACCACACATTCTCCATTAATGATCACTGGCTCCATATGAGGCCTAGATCTCCTAAAGTCCACCACCATCTCCTTGGTCTTGGTGATATTGAGACGCAGGTAGTTTGAGTTGCACCATATCACAAAGTCCTGTATCAGTTTCCTGTCCATTCCTGACACACCCCACTATGGCCGTGTCATCAGCGAACTTCTGCACATGGCAGGACTCCGAGTTATATTGGAAGTCTGATGTGTACAGGGTGAACAGGACCGGAGAGAGTACGGTTCCCTGTTGCGCCCCTGTGCTGCTTACCACCGTGTCAGACCTACAGTCTCCCAACCGCACATACTGAGGTTTTGCAACCACTGATGGCAGGCAGACAATCTCTGTAGAGCTTTGATAATGACTGGGGTCACCCAACTGATAAAGACACTGCCCAGAAAAGGCAACGACAAGCCACTTCTGTAGCAAATTTTGCCAAGAACAATCATGGTCAAGCCTATGATTGCTCATGTCATAGAACGCAGCACATAATGATGATGATGGGGTAGGAAGCTCTAAAGCAGGACATCAAGGGTAATAATCTCTAGATTGCTGCTTGTATCATGTGACAGTGAAGGTAAGAATGGTGCGCTGTACGTGCACCTGAAATCGGAGCGGGAATAGACATGGATGTCTAAATACACAAAAAAACAGGTAGAACATGTCTCTGAACACATCGTTAACAACGGACCAGAGAACAACGAGGCGTTGGCCAGACCAAAGATTAAAACAATGTACTAATCGTAGCCGTTAGATGTGTTTCTGGCCATTTTCCACTCATTATGTTCTCTCATATGAACGAGAGTGTAAAAATTGCGCCCATGAGTTTATAAAAATATGGTTGCTCCCCGGGGATTTTCGTAAGATGAAGCCAGCAGGGAAAGCGGGGAATGTTTCTTCATGGTAATATTGTTCAGGGACCGATAATCGATGCAAGAATGGAGCTGTTAAAAAATAAAACTTGCCTGCTCCTGCTAGCAATTGACAGGCGTATAAACCCCATGGAAAAAATGTTCTTGGTGTATTTCTCCTTGGCCACAATTTCACAATGAAAGAAGGAAACCATCAGTCAAGAGGACGACCCGCGCAAGTTAGGACGCTGTAGCAGAGTTGTATGGCCGGTGAAGGGAGAGGAAGTGGACTGATTTTAACTGAAGTCCTCAAGAATATCAGCTGGAATCCCAGACAGGACTACAGTCTTAGCTCACATAGGAGGGGATTCATGGAACACAACTTGATCTGAACTCAAACAATTCGTCCCTATTATTGAAATGCTTCAAATGACACATCCGACGGTTATATAGGGATAACCGGGGAAATCAATATGCTTGTCTTTAAGGACAAGGTCAGTGGTTTAGGTGTATATATGTATGTTGCCGGGGCTCAGAGGTCAAGCGTCCAGGCTCTTGACATTGAACTTTCCCTTTGATTGCTAAGTCGGTACTCCACATCTTTGAGCTAGAGAGATATACATGAGATTCTCGTCTGCACTGGAGACGAGAACACTCTTCGGTCCATTGATCTGAAATCCCCGCGGCAAGAAATTTCGGGCGTTATGGAATGAGAAGCAAGTGACTACAGATAGACCCAACCATTCAGAGTACTTTGAAGTTCGAAGGTAGTGGACAGTTCTGGTCCACACTGGCTGTCGGAGTGAGTCCTGGGACGGCGGCCATGAGATGGGAAATCGCAGACACCTGATCTGATTATCTGTGGTGAACTGCTGAACCGTCGAGTCAGCGGATGATATTTGCTCTTCCAGATAAGATTCGGCTTATCGGTACGAGATTATCTTGCTTTATTGCGACGTTGGGTTCACAAAAATATTGGTAGTTGGTCTTCTACATGACCGATGATTCTCAAGGCCAGGATCTGTAGCTGTTTCTCTGCTTGCTGCATATTTGTGTAGACGAGACCTGCTGCCAGTAGGTTCGGATATGAAACGTGCGGAGCGAGAAACTCTAAAGCGGATAGATAGTCGACAGTCTTTAAGGCAAACGGGGGCTTAAGGCAAAATCAAACCATACAGGTCAGGTCAAACAAGCCGTTAACTAAAACTGTGAAATTTAAAACTGCAAGCCAACACGGCGGCAGAAATGAATGACTGAATCTTAAACAAATACCTCCAGTCTCCAGCGTCAGTGGACTCGACAGTGCATTTTCTCAGGCAAGGCCGAATGCAAGCAGACAAGATAACATTGCAGTGCCTTGCACAAGTCGCGACAAGCGCAAGGATGAAAAGAAGTTGCTTAAATACCGTCATAATGATATAATAGTTAAAGTGGAAGTCGGTAGCTAATTGTGAATGAAATGGCGGGCCGGTGTACTCTGACGCCACGTAGATGAAATACTTTACTTTGACATTGTGCCCGTCAGTTTTATTGACTGTCTCGTATCATAACCCTGTGTTCTGATCTATGGTTTGTTTTTGTTGGAAGTGAAAAATCTATATTATGAAACTATATCGTGATTGTTGTAGAAATATTATCTAATAAATATCCAATTAGTAGACCAGGACGGAAGGTGTTTGTTAAAAAGTAGCAAACTAATTTCACATTCTGTGATGTCGTGTCATTTAGTCGATTTAACTAGGTCAGGTAGCTGTCGGAATATTTTACCGTTTCGGCTTCCGCAAGGAATTAATCAGTTTTGAACAACTATTGTAAAGAGCATGTTAAAAAATGTAACTATCCAGTCTGCAAACGCAGCGTGAAAGTTCTGACAGATCTCTATGTCGAGTTGCTCTAAATGTGCGAAACGATACTGAGGAGACATGATTTCCAGATTAAGTACGTATATCAATTTAATGAAACTGAGGGATTTCATTTTCTCAAGTCAACAACCGGATGCACTCTTAACCACGATTTCGTGGATTGGAAATTGTAGATGGTTTTATTTCAGCATGTAAACTTGTTTTTTGGACCAATTCCACCGCTCTGACACGTGGAGTACTGCCTATTGAAACGAGGACAGAACACTTAGTATATGGCCTTCTGCCTGTAGCGTTTATTTTCCCTTCATTTATACACTTTGTAAATACTGTTAACAAGCCATTGGCAATTGATCTCATGGCTAATTCATTTCTAATACTTCCGACTCACTCAGTGGAATTTTCCCCGTCATCTGCCATCGGAATAACTTCACATTTATCCTAAACCCAGTGAATCTCGCTTTGTCTACTACCGTCATATTTTGTAACTCAGCGACCTCCATTCTTCCTCACTTCTGTTCAGTGGATAACAAATCTGGACTCTACAGTCTGTCCTCATGTTGCTTCATCTCATGCAGCATCTCGTGAATCTCCTCTGTCCCTCAACAACGACATTTTCTCTGTGTCTGGGTTAGCAGAACTTCTCGCTGACATCCAACAGAGGTCAGACCAATACTTCATAAAGTACGATTGTAATCTCGCATTTATCTACTCGAAACATATATTCATGAAGGGCAATATCTCACCTCAAACCTGCGCTGCCATTTTAAGAAACTACGTGAATACTTTTGAAAACCCACTGATATCCTTGGCACAGGAAGTCTGGGAAAGACGTACACCCGTCCCGCCAAAACTCATGAAATTGTGTTAATTTCATGTTAATTCATATTAATATATTTTATATTAGTTATAATAATACATGAATATGTTATAACATAATCATGTTATAATAAAGACTTTCAAAAGCGATCTCCCTTCGTGTCCGAGTAATACCTTTTTCCGCAAAACGCTTTAAAACTTTCAACTCCTGGAGCCCCGTTGTTTTCATAGGAAGTTATTCTTTTCACACCGTCTATAAGCGATACCTCTTCTGAAGGCGTGTCGAATGTGTCGGATCCAGTGCTCTATACCAAGTATGGATGGCATAGTTGGTTGAGAGAAATCATATTTCATTGGTTGGATATTCATTTCATTAACATTGTCATCTCTACAGCATCAGTCGTACAAACAGCAGTTTGCATATAGTTGTACGTGCAGCACGGTGGTGCATACAAATCATTGAGGGTGAAGTTGTCCTCTTTTGTGTTGGAAGTAGACCACAACATTTGCCAACGGTTGAGAAGCTTTGACCGCAAATATTGTAATACTCTTGATGGAGAATTATCATCATTCCTAGGTGGACTACTCCATGCTGTTTGAGTTGCTCGGGGGTAGAAGTTTAAATTAAACCAGGTTACTCCAGTTTTCAGGAATTCATTCGGTATAATGACACACTAAAGTTCAATTCTTAAATATGGATAGGATTAGAGAGGAACAGAGAGTATGACGTTATGCATTTTGGTCCTGCAAAGTCTTATGAATTCCATCGCACAATTTTACGTCAACGATTCCATTTGGTTGCAAAGTAATACACAAACAAAAGACTGTAGTTAGCTGAGGTTCATGTGCGATTTTCCATTAGCAGGCTCTCCGCTCTCACAAAGCACCTATCTCGCCAGAAAGAGTTAATTAACCTCCTCCAAAGTCACCTTGAAGAAAATATCTCCATGCACCTCATTTTTCCTATACTAGACAGAAAGGCAATGTCACCATGTTGTTTCAGTTCAGCTATATGATTTTAAACGTGTCTCTTAGTACATAATTTTGAATGATGATCAGATTATATATTGCTAAAACATATTAACAGACCGAGCCTCTATCAGCTGTTTTCAGTCCAAGAACGAAAGCACAGAGCATAGTCGTCTCTGTTCATTCTCATGAGGACACCAGAAGAAGACGAAGTGCTTCTCTTATTCTTTCAAAAGTTTCATAGTGACCAGTACTTATAGCTGCTCTGCAGCATCAAGGAGTTCTTCAATCGTCAGAAGAGGACCCGCTGCCTCACTCTTTACTGATTTCGGGAATGTAATTTTCCCTTGACCTATCAGAATAATATTCCTAATTTTGGAGTATTCGAAGATAATCCATAACTCCCGTTGTCGGACTTTGCGATTCCTTAGCCCCGGAGCTACTGGAATTGTCGCCTTATCTCTTGCGCCTCATTACATTGAAATTATAAAACCAAACTGAAATGGACCTTGACTTCAATGAAGACTCCCTGCCTGCATCAATTATTTGCGCTTTCGAATAGTACAGCTGGATTACAGTCAAACCCATTTGTTATCAATAAGCAGTACATTCTCAAGACATTAAAAAATTCCATCAGGACCAAAAATCAATGAGGCTCTGGCCAATAACTCCGGTCATGTGTTTCTTTACGACCGTGGACGTTACATAACCTGAAGTTAATGTTAATCCAGAACTTTCCTGAATAACAGTAATTGTTACATTATTATTGCTTAATCATTATACTCACGCAACCATTGCATCAATTTTGCACTGAAGCCTACCTGTCAATTAACCAGATATTTGCAGAATGTTCGTTCCTCCAAGGCTCTGCGATTGTACTTCCATGTCAGTGCCAGTTGTTTATTTTTCCAGCAACCTTCCATTATTTTTGAACGAGGATTCAGCCAGCTCCTATCCTTTTGACGATGCTTTCAACAGTACCGCACTGTGAGATTTATGTGAAGCGCCAGAGAGGTCAAATAATACTAATTACCAATGCTTCCATTAGAACACTAAAATATCCTTCAGTGATAATCGGTATATTTTTATTTTTGACTTTGTATCGTTGAAAACCGGGAAACTGGCAGTCCATTTTTGCATTGGCAATAATAGAATAAAAAAAAGTAAAACTCCATTGCGCTGGGTACCCTGCACGTTAACTGACACGTGTAACATCTGTTCGAAATAACTCGGGGTTCTGCGGTCAGGAACTAGGAACTCCCAGACTGATGAATGGGTTAAACAAGTAGAAAACACACACACACACACACACACGTACACATACTTAGGTTGTATATTTCAAAATTGATGTCTGTGTAGTTTAGGGTATGGAAAGATAAAAGTAAAACAACATCATAGCTGAGCATCTGGTATAATCATTGAATATCCCGAAGAACTATTTAAAAACATTTCTCACGACAGGTGATCAGTTTACTACTCATCCCTTCTTCCACATATCAATTTCCTTTATATATCTTTATTTTCGACAATTATTCGGAAGCTCACATCCAAGTATTTAATATAATCAAATACATGTTTCTCTTAAATTGTCTTCCAGTTATTTAACGATCACCCAACCATCGCTCTGCATATCACACAGGTACGTGTACTTGGTTTGATGCCATGATGCCAGTCAACTAATGATATTCATATTTACGCCTCATTGTACTTTTATGAGAAATATACGATAAATTTGGAAATGTTCTAACGGTTCTATTCTTCGCAGTGAAGGTCATACAGTTGTTTAGCACATTTTACCATTTTCATTTTCCAAGAAAGGAGATCTTTTCTGCGTGGTGCATAACAGGGATGTGCAGAATGTTTCATTTTTTTGGTCTTCTAAAGGATGATGGATGCCATTCGCAGCATAAAGCGTTCTATTACTCCAAACAGCCATCACATGGCCTGTCTCATAACCCAGCGGACTACAACCTGGGGGTGGGGGGATAAAAAAAAACTTTCTGAAATGAGGCAACGACACTTACTGCAGAGCAGTAGTCAAATTTATTGTTCTCTCCAATATTTATATTGAGTTTCATACACACAAATATAGAATGCATAAGGATACTTATTATGAATTAAAATAAGATAGCACAAAATGCACTGTATATAAATCACACTAATATGATCAATCAAATAAAATAAATTGAATGATGAAATGCGGTACGGTTAATTATGTTATGAAGGAATGATTACCCCCGACCAAGACAAAGCTGGTTTTGAAAAAAAAGAGAAAAAAAGAGTACTTTACCATATGGTGTTTTAATAATAGTCCAGATCTGTATTTCAATAAAATGTCAAAGATTTTTAAAATAGTTTAGAAAGGGTCCTCATAACGTTTGAAAATCTTGGTTATAATCAGAAATCGAACAGCGAATCTGCTTCAGATTTAATCATAACATAACATTATATAAATATTGAGCATGTGTGCGTGTGGAGGGGGGGGCAATGTCCTTAAATTTAAGCAAGACCGCCCTCCTAGCCGTTAGGAAATAAAACCCAGGACCTGGGAAAGAGAAGGCTGGAATATTATAGCTCTTTGTTCAGCAATATCAAATAAGGCATTCAAAGGATTGGTCTTAAAACTAACTTTAAAAAAAAGCTACAGAAAAAAAGTATAGAATACATCTTTCCAATATATTTCAAGGCTAGAAAAAGACAGAAACATACGAATGAATGAACCCTCTCCATCAATACATCTGTCACAGTAACGAGATATATCTGCAATATAATGAGAGAGCTTGTCTTTGGACATATGGGCCATATGTGCTACATTATATTATAGAAGGGAATGACGAGCACATAGTGATGAAAAAATAACTATTTTGGAAATAACCCTCCGGGTGTCATCAGATAATGAAGGTTGTAGATCTTATTCCCAATCTATTTTGTTTTACTTTTTTTTTCTAAAGGTGCCATTTTCAATCTTGACAACAGACAATAAATATAAGATATTGAGCCATTTTCAAAGGGTTACAAATTTAAACTACATCTATTATGTTCTTATCCGGTCTAGTAGGAAATATATGTAGCTTAGATAATAAAAAAGCCTCTAATCTGTAGATATCGAAAAAAAAATAATTATCTGAAAGGTGCTCTAAAGAAGAAAGATTCCCTTCAACAAATAGATCCTGAAATCATTTAATGCCTAAACTATGTTATTCTCTAAAGAAAATAAAACAGTTCCGTCATAGATGGTTTTTAAAAATAGGAAAACATTGGACTGGAAAGACAGAATCTCAATAAACCTAATTGTTTTCTGAATTGCAGCCAGATGTTCAAAATGTATTTAACCACCAACCTGTCATTTAATGTATTTACAGATAAAGGAAGAGAGGATCCAATAAAAGAAATAGCAGAACATTTCGTAACAGAATTTGTTTCCAGAAAGACTCATATTGGACAATACTCATTATTAATATAATATAAACTGAACGGAAGGTTTCGTATGTTAATTGTCAGACAATATATCCTAAAATTAGGTAAAGGAATACCACCATTCGTTTTGCTTTATTGAACGTGGCTTTTATTTAAATGGGGTTTCCTGTTCCTCCATATATAGGAAGAAAGAATCGAATGTAAAGAATCAAAAAATTTAAAACAAGATTAAAAACAGCTACAGGTTGAAGAGGTATACAAATTTAGGTAATATATACATTTGGTTGGAATTAATTTTACCAATCAATGATCAAGGGAGAGGCGACCAATTAGAATGTGCATTTTTCACATAATTCATTAACGTTAAAAAATACTTTGAATAGATCTTTGTAATTCTTTGTGATCGTTACGCCCAAGTATTTAAATTGTTTTCTTACAATTTTACAAGGAAGGTTAGTATCAAATTGTTTAAAGGAAGCAATCCAATCTTATTTAAATTCCATTTAAATCCTGAGAACTGACTAAAATGAGTCAGTAAATGAACCGTAGAGGGTAAAGAAGTAGCAACATTAGATATGAAAAGCACTAGTTCATCTGAATAAAGCAAAGCTTTATGAATACTATCTTTCCTTAAGATACCGCTGATTTTTTTTAGACTCTCGAAAAGCAATTGCTAAAGTTTCTAATACCAAAACAAAAAGCAAAGGACTCAGCGGACATCTTTGTCTGGTTACACGTTGGAGTTTAATTGGTTAAGACATCTAAAAATTAGTAAGGACACAAGCAGGGGGAGATAAATGAAGTAATATAATCCAGAGGATAAATTGGGCTCAGCATGATTTTTTTTCTAAGATTTTAAATAGGTAAATCCATTCAACCCGTTCAAAAGCCTTCTCTACAGCTATTGAAATCACATATTCCGATACTTGTTTGAATAGAGAATGGATATCATTTAACAGTCGCCGAGTATTAAAATGGGAACATCGATGTTTAATAAATTCCGTCTGATCATCAGATATTGTAGTAGGTAGCATGTTTTCGAGTCTACGGGTCAAAACTTTAGATCGGATCTTAGCATCAACATTGATCAAACAGATTGGTCTATATGAGCAGCATTCAGCGGTTTTTTTTAAGAATAAGCGAAATGGAAGCTTCATAAAACGACTGTGCCAGTCTACCGACCTTGAAGGAATCAGTAAGGGCAGAAAATGATTAAGTATAAGAAATGAGGAAAATTCCTTCCAAAATTCTCCTCTGAATCCGTTGGGTCCTGGAGATTTCCGAAAATGCAATGAATGTATAGCCTCCGTGATTGCCTCCTGAGAAATAGGTTGATCCAACTGCTTTCGATTATCAACTGACAGTCCAGGACTATTCAATTGATCTTAAAATGTTCATTGCAGTATTATCTTTAACAAAATATGAAATATAAAAATTAGAATAAAATTATCTAAAAGTGTTATTTATTTCAAAATGGTCTGTTCTCATATCACCATTGGTTTTACAAATGTCTTTAATTTGCCGTTTAGCTGTAAATGTCTTCAATTGATTAGCCAACAGCTTACCAATTTTTGTTCCATGTATATAGAATTGGATTCTATCCTTTTAAAGTTGGATTCCAACTGGATATGTTATAAGAGGATTTTATTTCATTTTAATTTCAGTACATCTTTTGTATAGTTCAGGGTCTAGTGTCAAAGCATATTTATGGTATAATTGTTTTAATTGATTATGTAAACCAGTTCTCTCTTTATTAGCTTTTTTTTCTTAAGATATACAGTATAAGAGACAATTTGTCCCCTGATATAAGCCTTAAAGGCGTCCCAAATGATAAGAGTAAAAGTATCTTCTACCGCATTTTATTTTAAACAAAATATATTTTGAATCTTCTGAAATTTTAAGAAGTCCTATTCAGATAATAGCTTTAAATTTATACGCCAGGATCTGTTCATATGAGTGAAACCAGGAGACTTAAAGATAGAAATAAAAGAGTGTGGCCGGACACAGCAATTTCTTTATCTTCAATGGATCGAACTAATGGAATCAGTTGACTATCAATTAAAAGATAATCAATCCTTGTTTTTGGAATGATGAACATGACAGAAGAATGAATACTCCCGATCTGCTGGGTGATTAAAGCGCTGGATATCAACAATATCACATTTCGTTAGAAAGGATTGAATAAATAAAGCTAATTTATTAGCTGTGGCTAATTTAGGAGAAGAACGATCTAATACTGGGTCTAGACAACAATTAAAATCTCTTCCGGTCATTAAACAGTAAACACTCAAATCTGGCAAGAATGAAAAGAAACGCTCAAATATATTGTGTCATCCACTTTGTGGCGTACAAATTAGCAAATACAATTAATTTAATATATATTTTCCGTGATACTATGGCAATCGCCCATTAGGGTCAGCAAGAACTTGATGTTGAAAAAAAGAAATTGTATTATCTATAAAAATCGAGACCTCTCGAGATTTTGCTCTAAATGAAGAATGAAATTGTCTATCCCCCCACCCTATTACAAAGGCATGCATTATCACAGCTATGTAAATGCGTTTATTGCAGAAAAATAATGGGGATCCTTAACTTTTTAATATAAGCAAAAACCTTATTCTGCTTCACAGGAAAATTTAAACCTTTCACATTAAAACGAAGGAAACTAATATTTCGCTCCTAATTTAAATTGTAATTAACAGAGAGTTAAGATATCTGAGCAGACATTATTAGATCCAAAAGACAGACCATAAAGTGATGAACTCATTTAAGTCTTGGAATCGCTTTATATATTGTTGAGCAGAAACGGCAGTTTCTGATTTTTTTTTTGTAAAGCTTTCTTATGTCTTCTAAATCAGCTTCCAACAATGTTCCTAGGCTTCATTAATAGGAGGATTGAGTTCAAGAGCACAGAGGTCATGTTGCAACTCTACAAATCTGTGGTGAGACCACTCTTAGAGTATTGTATTCAGTTCTCGTCACCTCATTATAGGAAGGACGTCGAAGCTATGGAGAGGGTGCAGAGGAGATTTACCAGGACGTTGCCTGGATTGGAAAACAAGTCTTATGAGTCAAGATTAGCAGAACTTAGACTTATCTCTTTGGAGTGTAGAAGGATGAGAGGACTTGATAGAGATGTACAAGATTATGAGTGGCATAGATAGGGTGGATAGCAAGTAGCTGTTTCCCAGCGCAGGAATAGCAAACGCCAGAGGGCATATGTACAAAGTTAAGGGAGAGAGGTTTAGGATGGACATCAGGGGTAAGTTTTTTTTTTACACAGAGGGTTGTGGGTGCCTGGAAAGACATGCCAGGAATGGTGGTGGAGGCTAAAATATTTTGGGCATTTAAGAGCCTGTTGGAAAGGCATATGGATGAAAGAAAATAGAGAGTTACGGTGTAGTGTTTGTTTAGCATTTTTTAAGGAATATATGAGTCGGCACAAAGGGCTAAAGGGCCTGTACTGTGCTGCAGATTTCTGGTGTCTAATGATCAAGAATCGTGTACCTACATTTCTGAAGAGTTGGGTTACATATGTGAATCGGGCGATAACATCCGGCATTGGTTCGATATGTTTAAGACGGAGAACAGTTGCACAACTAAGACACTCCGGAAATGGCTGATGGTCTTTTAAGTTGGTAAGATGTTGGTGGACTATTTTTGTACACAGCGGGTAAGTATTTGTTTTATCGAACTGCGGATTGTACTTTTGCGCTTCTATGCACTTTTTCTAGGGTGGAGGTAGGGTTTTGAAATATTCAGAAGCAAAAATTTTCATGGTGTAGTTTATTTCGAGTTGTTGAAGTGATAGTTTACTTGCCAGTCGATAGCGGCTACCATTACGCTGATCCTTAATTGACCCGCTAGAAAGCTGCAGGAGCTTGATGCCATCGGTTTCCATGCGTGCTCCGACGCAAATGCCCCATTACAAACGAAATTGCCGTATACGAATAGCAGGTGCGAGAGATTCCCCCGTTTTCCCTTTGTTTAAAATACCTGTTTTACACACGGAGGTAGAGAGCACTGCTAAATTACCTTTCGGAAAGTATGCCGCAAATAGACCATGCAAGCAGAACACTGACGCATGTGCACGCTCAACCTGGTTTCTGTTGAAAGTTCCGTTTTCATATTGTAAATTGATGAAACTAGATGAAGTACCTGCTGAGTTTCAATTGAAAACGCAGTGTTTTGTAACATAGGATGGCGTCGATGAGCATCTGTTGGACGTCGAATTTTAATCGAATGATTATTCTATTTTTTTCTGCAAAGTAATGCTTAATTGTCTTATTTGTAGTCAGTGTCTTCTGTCCATTTTACCAATCCCGTGAACATAATTCCCCTTAATCATGATACTGGTGACAATGAGTGAAAACGGGGAAAAAATCATCTCCTGGTCAGCACGGCGTTGTAAAATAAGGGTGAACGTAACACAGAGCATATCAATCTAATACTGTTCACCTCCATCAGACACCATCAACATGTTTTATGTAAGTTTGCATTAAACCGCGTGCTCCAAATTTCACGCTCTCCCCCTGTCTCTCTCTCTCTCTCTCTCTCTCTCTCTCTCTCTCTCTCTCTCTCTCTCTCTCTCTCTCTCTCTCTCTCTCTCTCTCTCTCTCTCTCTCTCTCTCTCTCTCTCTCTCTCTCTCTCTCTCCTCTCTCTCTCTCTTTCTCTCTCGCCTGTCTCTTTCCCTTGTTCTTTATTTTTCTCTCAACCTATGGATCGATCTATCGAGGTCCTTGTTTCTTTGTATCTTGTTTTCATTTCCATTTAACAAGCGTGCTACATTAGGCAATGGCGTCTCCACTGTGGCTAAGTTATTAGGCTGGTACATTCCTTCTCCCTTATGGACTTACAGTATCAAGTTTATCTTCTCTCATGGATTGAGAAGAAAAGTGCACCTTATCTCGAAATCATACTGTGAAAGTATGGATCTGAACTGCCGTGGCTTTTACCAAAATTCTGGGTTGTCCTTCAGATCTCTGGGATGTCTCAAACTGCAACATCTGTTGAGCATGAATCTGTGAAGCATCTGAAGTCGAAGTAATCGTGAGCTCGCGAGCGCTCTATAAAAATATTGGTCGGATGCAGTTGATCGGACACTTATTTTTCTAACTTTGAGGAACAGATTTTTATCTGTTTATCGGCAATTTGTTTTCCATTGCATTCATGTCCTCCATCTTGCGACTCTTGAGATTCGACAAATAGTTAGGCCCATCGAACAGACTTGCTAACAGAGATGAAGTGAGAATTGATCACGAAGTCTAAAGTCAAATGAAATTGAAAAGGACAGAGAATAATTTGTTGTGGGCCATCAACTGTGAGTAAGATCCGGACGTCTTCTCAACTATCGTTTTTTATTATGATGTGTCAACAGATCTTTTGCTGGAAAGGAAGCTGGCAGAGTTTGAAGTTTATTTCCAGGTGCTTAAAGACGGTTGTTATCAGAATTGAGGCAGTGAATGACAAACTATAATAAACAATCTAATGCCCGAAATATTGCTATTCACATTGTCTAGAGATGAAAAGCTATCTGCCATAGACCAGTTTCAACTGTTGAGAGATAGGTTGAGAGATGCGATGAGTAGTGGTGGTTTTTCATACTGCTGTTAATATGTTGTGTAACCACACAAACAACTGGGCGACGAGATGAGATCCCTTTAGATAATGGATCAAATCGAACCCCGAAGAAAATTACTTTCTCTGACAATATGAGTTTTGAAATAAATTTTGAAATAGAGTATGTGTTCCCCACCCCCCAATAAATTTGATCGAATTGGCCAAAATACAAAACCACCAAAACCTAAACCTGAGATGGAAAAGGCAAAACACAAAAATGTAGATCCTTCTCACTCCCTCACTATGCGTCCTTTTGAGTGACTCCATCCCATAATCCAATATAACAGGCTGCTAGAATTTCCTTTTATGGAAATGGCAATGTTTTGCGCGGCCGCTACGCAACATAGAGCGTGGCAGCTGCGATGACAAATACAATTGTCCCATCTCTATTCCGCGAACTAGCTTCTCTCAGATGAACACGTTTCTCCATTCTGTGCCTCGAGTACAGGGAATGCTTCACCTTCCGTGGAACAAGAACAGTCACATCCGATGGGCATTACACAGGGTGTAGTGGTGCACACCAGATTACATACCAAGAAATAGAGTCTACTGAGCAGTAGCAGGATATATCGACTCCAGTATGGAATGTGAGGTGCATAATGGTACACCGATGGCACCCGGGGAGCAAATGGGGATTGGGTACGGAATGCAGATGGAAGCGAACAGAACTTCAGTATGCAGACACACTTGATTAGAACAGACCAAAGGAACACTCACAGTTGGACTGAACAGCAAACTGATTTTGCGGAGATCACGAGATGAAGACGAAAACTGGTGACCACAAAACAGATAAGATTTTTCGTTTTAAAAATGCTTGGGAAAAAAGTGCAGGAATGCAAATAGAGCAGATTGGACCTTCCGTGTTACAAACATTTCTTTTATTTATCAATGACCCGAGATAGCACACTCATTTCTATTAACGTTCTAAATAAGGAAAAGCCAAAGAAAATGCCGGTAGGGTTTTTAATCTTTGCTTTCAATGTTCTTTCCCCCTTAGATCTGAAGGGATAACCGCCGACATAGAGTTTTTGCTTTCTCAGATTACTTCCTGAAGGGGGCAGTACACCGTATCTCATGTATCCCTGGGAATAAAGACCACTCACACCTTAAATATTTGAGTCAGGCAGTGAAACGATTAAAATAGCAATTTCCTGGCACCGTTCTGACTGGAGATCTAGGCCGCTACGCAGGAGAATAGTCAACATCTGTCCGCCTTTACGGATAATGAACAATAATATTCCTGGCCGAGATTGTCTCCGGGCAATACTGACAGGCCAGCGATATATGCAGGTGCTGTACACTTCACTGCTGCCAGCCACACGTGCCGTTTAATATTATGTTTCTAAGCATATGGCTTACCCAATCATCCAAGGGCCGATACTGGAGTGATAATGATAAATCGTCCTGAAGAATCTCAATTTTAGGCAGAATATTTCCCATTCCAAATGCAAGCATTCCGGATGACTGGTGGTTTGTGCAAGATGTGCGATATTTCAGCTAGATAGCACAGTCTATTTCTC
Organism: Hemitrygon akajei; assembly: GCF_048418815.1. NCBI lineage: Eukaryota > Metazoa > Chordata > Chondrichthyes > Myliobatiformes > Dasyatidae > Hemitrygon > Hemitrygon akajei. Next base: position 58,565,363 of record NC_133148.1, on the reverse strand, counting down.
CGGTTATACCGATCAAAACTGCCATTTTGGCAGTTCTGCTCTCTGAACCTCGATGGTGCACCATCCTTCATTTCAACTCCACCTTGTTCTAAGGCTTTCTGCCCGAGAACAGTTAATACCAGTGCGCCATTGCGTAATGTGAACAATAATATATCTGGCCGAGGTTGTTTCAGGGCAATGTTGACCTCCCAGCGATGTGTGCAGCTGTCATACTCTTCACTGCTGCCAGTCACCCGTATCATTTTATACTACTGCTCTATGTATATGACGCACCCAGTCCTTCTCTTATCCATCCACACTGATAACGATCGAACTACCTGCGTATTACACAAGGTACTCTCGTCACTTAACTGATGATATAACTGTAACATTTGACAATAAAAAAGATGTCGTCAGGAGGTGGCCAGCTTTCACAGAGTAAATAACAACTCCACTTTCCAGTTCGCAGGTCACCAAATTACTGCCCAGGAAATCCAGACTTCCAACTTCGCACCTCTCGTCTGCTCTATATCCAGAAAGCAGCTCTTTCTGCATCCTTCCCCAATATGTGAGCTATTAGTTCTTCCCTCTTTTCGTTAAGGTCCAGCTCAAACAGAAACTTCCAAGCTGATCTTGTCGTGGAAATTCTATAGCTGATAGTCAAGGGGAACAGCCATGTCTGTCAACCTTTGTCCGTACGCTCACGGGCTGGTACTTCAGGGCCTTCCTCTTGTGAGCTTCCTCGCATTCTTCCAACCATGGTACTGTGATCTCCACCAGGATGGCTTGTTTTGCCTTTAGTTTTGTTGTATTTTGTAGTCCGTAGCACGATTTCTGGTGTGTACTAACACCGGGAAATGCAGCTTCGTCGGCACATCAACCTTCATCTCCTATCATTTGGTATTTTGCAGCAGATTGGATTTATGCCGTTTTAATGGCACTGGCATCGCCTCTCCTGGAGGCAAATGACTACCCTCTTTCTCCTTTACGCCATCTGGTCTCTTTTTACACCTCTGTCGTTACAGTGTATCAGGACAGGACAGTGGGTCTTTATCATGGTGCTACCGATACCGTCTTGTGTTAAAGCTGTTTTGTCTCTTTAGATGACTTGCGTCCGCGTATCCCGCAGACTACGAAGCTGGCAGTTACGGTTCTCTATCACAGCCTTTTGTTCAATTGAATACGGTAGGGAGACTGTTAGAAACTGATACCATGCCTGAAAGGAAAGGCGAAGGGCTTCAGTCTCCAAAATCAGTCGACGTACTCTTATACTTGTTAAGACCCCCTTTCGACCAGGCGTCCAGTAAGCCCATCACTAATGTCCATGATAAAATTCCTTCGTCCTCGCGGTTCTATACCTTTGACTAAGCCATATCACACGTAACCCTTGCACTTGCACTCCTCTATAGAGGAAAGTATTGGTAACCGGGTTCCTGCCGTCTCCGGCATGGTTTGCTAATGATGTATCCCAATCGGAGAACTCTCACAGCCTTGCCTATGGCCGAGTTGACTCCTGCTTGGTTTATTTGCTTGTCATCGGAGTCCCCTACTCCTAAAATAACTGTAAACATTGCTGCCTTGAACTCCTCCACTACTGATGACAACGGGACCAGTAGCTGGCAAGTTCACATGTAGAGACCCACTGAAGAACAAGTTGGGATAATCCCCAGACTCCTCCTCAAGTACTTGGTTATCTTTTTGATACATTCTACAGCGGCCCCAGGGATCTCGTACAACTTCAAAAGCCAGAGAAGACATGGAGTAGATCATGTTGTTACGGCATGACTTAAATTTACTGTCAGTCCAGTTCTATCGATCTTCTGCAGGAACTCTTTCGTCTGCATTTGTGTGTCAGTGATCTTGACGTTGTGTCGCATTGCTGCACTAAAGCGCTTTCCAAAATAATTCACTGGGTTGTCCTCAGTCGACGAAACGACTTCGCTTCGTACTGAAGACACAACATGCTGATAGACTAGCCTTTTTCGATCACCGTGTATCTGGAATTCTTGGCTAAGCAGGTAGCTCAGGCTGGTCATCCCAGCACAGCTAGCTACGTGACCAGGGTTTTCAACATCTATTGTGCGTGGACATTGGTTGCTGTGGTTAGTGTGTTGTCATCTGTGGACCCCCACAAGCTAGGCTTCAAGAGAGCTGACGTCTGTTGCTGCTAAAGTGAGGAGATACCAAACGATGAAAATCAAAATGGCGGATATGGTGCAGCCGATTGGAATCCCTTTTTAGACGTTTTGCCACCTGAATGTAAGATAGGCGAAGTGAAGTGCAATTGAGTCATCCTAGGTATCTGATATTCATGTTCTGCCTTACTGGTATGATATAGTAGTGGTCCAGATCATTGTGGATGAGGAATTGTACTATTGAACCTTCGGCGTTGGCGAGTTATAGCCAGATAACTGCTAGGTTACAATTGGCTGATCATTGAGATGTATTCAAGAAACATTGAAAACAATGAGGATGTCACATTTCTGGGTGCAGGTGCTGAAATGCTGCTTCTCCATTGATGGATTTTCACAGGGAAATGAGACCAAAGGAAATTGTAGGGACATGAAATGGCAATAGACAGCAGACAATAGGTGCAGGAGGAGTAGGCCATTCGGCTCTCCAATACAGTATCGCCATTCACCGTGTTCATGGCTGATCATCCAATATCAGTACCCCGTTCCTGCCTCTCCCCTTATCCCTTGTCTCCGTTACCCTTAAGAGCTATATCTAACTCTTTCTTGAAAGTATCCAGAGAATTGGCTTCCATTGCCTTCTGAGGTAGAGCTTTCCAGAGATCCACAACTCTCTGGGTGAAAAAAAAATATTTTCCTCAGCTCCGTTCTAAGTGGCCTACCCCTTATTCTTAAAATGTGGCCTCTGGCTCTGGACTCCCCCAACATCGGGAATATTTTCCCTGCCTCTAGCCAATCCGTTAATAATCTGATACTTTTCAATCTGATCCCCTCCCATCCTTCTAAATTCCAGTGTATACAAGGCCAGTCGCTCCAAACGTTTCAGCATATGAGAGTGGGATTAACTTCGTGAACCTACGTTGCACTCCCTCAATAACAAAAATGTTCTTCCTCAAATTTGGAGATCAAGACTGCGCACAATACTCAAGGTGTGGTTTCACTAGGGCCCCGTAAAACTGCGCAAGGAACTCTTTGCTCCTGTACTCAACTCCCCTTGTTACTAAGGCCAACTTGCCATTAGCCTTCTTCACTGCCTCCTGTATCTGCATGCTTGTGACTGATGCACAAGGCAACCTAGATCTCGTTGTACTTCCCCTTTTCCAAACTTGACATCATTCAGATAGTAATCTTCCTTCCTGTTCTTGCCACCAAAATAGATAACCTCACATTTAACCACATTAAACTGGATCTGCTATGCATATGCCCACTCATCCATCCTGACCAATTCATACTGCATTCTCATAACATCCTGCTCACATTTCACACTGCCACCCAGCTTTGTGTCATCTGCAAATTTGGTAATGTCAGTTTTAACCCCTCCCTTCATCTAAATAATTAATGCATATTGTAAATAGATATGGTCCCAGCAACGAGCCTTGCGATACCATACGAGTCATTGCCTGCCATTCTTAAAGGGACCCGTTAATCCATACACGTTGTTTCCTGTCTGCCAACTAATGTTCTATCCATGTTACGACGTTACCTCCAATACCATGTACTCCAATTTTGCCCACTAATCTCCTATGTGGAACATTATTAATGGTTTTCTGAAAGTCCAGGTACACTACGTCCACTGGCTCTCCTTTGTCCATTTTTATAGTTACTTCCTCAAAAAATTCCTGTTCAGTCAAGCATGATTTCCCATTCGTAAATACATGCTGATTAAGACTGATCCTGTTACTGCTAACCAAATGTGCCGCTATTGCATCATTTATAATTGACTCGAGCATCTTCCATCACTGATGTTAGGCTAACTGATCTATAATTTCCTGTTTCCTTTCTTCCTCCTTTCTTAAAAAGTGGGTTAACATTAGCGACCGTCCAATCCTCAGGAACATTTCCTGAATCTATAGAACATTGGAAAATGATTACCAATGCGTCCACGATTTCGAGAGCCACCTCTTTAAGTACCTTAGGATGCAGACTAGCAGACCATGCGGATTTATCAGCCTTCACTCCCATCAGTCTACCCGACACCATTTTCTGCCTGATGTGAATTTCCTTCAGTTCCTCCGTTACCGTAGGTCCTCTGGCCACTGTTAAGTCTTGGTGATTCTTTTTTTCTTCCCTTGTGAAGACAAATCCTGTCATTGTCTAGTTCGTGAAGTCCACGTTCCGGTTCACGGTCCGGTCTTTCGACTCTTGACTCCCAGTCTTCTGGCTGTCCGTTCTTTCACTTGGACTTAATCAGAGTCACCAGATTCTCATATTGGGGCTGGAATATAATAGCCCTGGGTACGAGTGTGTTTGCAGGTTCGTCTCGTCGGTATCCTGTTCTTGCCTCTGTGGGGCAAGTTAGGCAGTCTTGCCGTTACCCTGCGGTGGGATCTATCCCATCGCGTCCTTACCTCAGGTGGCGAGGTCAGGCAGTCTTTGCCGTTACCCTGAGGCTGGACGGTATCCTTCTTCCCCTTTGAAGCCTAGCCTGAAGCTACTCACTCCTGAAGCCTTGCCGGCTACCCACGCCTGCATCCTCGCTTATATTGCCGTTAAGTTCAGCAGCCGGAGTGAGACCGGAGCCTTGCCACCCAAACAGAAAGGACTATCTATCGTTGAGCTTGGAACTGTATCATTGTGTCCCTGAGTTCATTCTCCGTGTATGAGTCCCGGCCCTATGTCCTGTCGCAAAGGAAGTGTATGGACACCATGTAAAGCCCCGGCCCTAAGTCCTCTTCCCAAGGAGTGGTCCCGGCTTGGTGTTCTGTGTTCCTGTGCTCAATACAAGGCTCCGTGGAGGTTGCATTCCGTGTCGAAGGCTCTGTTGATGTTCTATTCCCTGTCCAAGCCTCCGAGGAGGTTCCATCCCGTGTCCAAGGCTCCGAGGAGGTTACAGTCCGTGTCCAAGGTTCAGAGAAAGTTCCAGTCGATGTCCAAGGGAAATTACTGTCCGTGTCTTGTTCAGCGTCGTTTCCTCCCCACCTCCCTTGCTTGCTTCATATAGCTCGTCCTCTCCCGAGTACTTCAGTATCCGTTTCTTGCATTTGGGTCCGTTCCGAACGCCCACCATATGACAGGACGAAGAAGCCACACATGGACCTAGTACCGCAGACACTGTCGTCCAATTCTCGTCATCTTGGGTTTCTTTCTCATTGAATATCCACACGCCTACCCGCCCACGTCGTCCACAGACCTGGAGATCCTGTTAGATCATCCGAAGGCTCCCACAGACGTGGGGGTGGGGGGAGGGGTGGATGGTGCTGTCATGGTCCTGTCGGTGAATACCGCGTCCCGGTTCACCGCCCGGTCCGTGGACTCCGGACTCTCGGTCTCCTGGCTGTCCGTCGTTACAGTTGGGCTTCATCACAGGAACCAGATTCTTATATTGGGGCTATAATATCAGTGGCGCTGGGTTCGAGTGTGGTTGCTGCTTCGTCTCAGCGGTATCCTGTTCTCGCCTCTGTGGAGTAAGTCAGACCGTTCTTTACATTAACTTTCGGTGAGCTCTGTACCTTCCTGTGATTGCATCCTTTGGGTAAGTCAGGCCGTCTTCGCCATTACGCCGAGGCTGGGCTGTTCCCTTCTATCCCTCTGAAGCCTGCCCTGACGCTCAGCCTGCTACCCGCGCCTGTAGCCTTGCTGCTACCCACGCCAAAAGACTTGCCGGCTACCCACGCGTGAAGCCTTGCCGGCTAAACACACCTGAAGCCCTGCAGGATACCCACGCCTGGAGCCTTGTTTGCTATCCACGCCTAAAGCCTTGCCAGCTACCGACGCTTGAATACTTGCCGACAACTCACGCCTGCATCCTCGCCTGTATCACTCTCAAGTTTAGCAGCCGGAGTGAGACCGGAGCCCCGCCGCTCAAACCGAAGGAACTATCTATCGTTGAGCTTGGAATTGTACCTTTGTGTCTCTGTGTTTAGTCTCCGTGTATGAGTCCCGACCCTATGTGATGTCCCAAGGAGGGTTCAAGACTCTCTGTAAAGCTCCTGGCTTAAGTTCTATTTCCAAGGAGTGGTCCAGGCTCTCTGTTCTCTGTTCTTGTGCTCCAATCCTCGGTTCAGTGTTCCTGTGCTTAAATCCAAGGCTCTGGGAAGATTCCATTCCGTGTCCAAGGCTTAATGGAGGTTCCAGGTCGTGTCTTAGGCTCCAAGGAGGTTCCATTCTGTGTCCAAGGCTCCAAGGAGGTTCAAGTCCGTGTCCAGGTTCTTCCAGACAGTGTCTTGTCCAGCATCGTTTCTTCCACACCTCCCTTGCTTTCTTGATACACATATTCCTCTCCCTATTACTTCAATGTCTGTGTCTTGCATTTGCGTCCGTTCCCAACGCCCTCCTTATGACAGATCCAAAATAGCTGTTCAAATAATCTGTCATAAATATGTTTTGGAATACAGCATTCGGTATTTTAATAAATGAGAACAAGTTGTCGAAATGTATTAGCCAGTAAACATGAGATGGAGAAGGACAAATACCAAAATAGAAGAAGAGGCCAGCACTTCTCACTATGGAGGAGGACTGTTATAAACCGGATGATGGCAAAGGAATGTTCTTCCTTGGGGACAATGCATCCGTCAACAATTTTACAGCTTGATGGGATAGAGCCTTCAGTCCAGATTATACCCATTATCTTCAACAAACATCGGAGGCGATTGGAAAATATCTTATATAATGTAGCGTCTACTGATTGGTCCACAGGCGGCTGATGACTTTGCTTCCTTGTTGGTATTCTGGACCTTCTTTCACGTTTTCTCAGCCCCGCTCAGCACTGTTGCTGGCATTTTCATTTGGGGGACATCTGGATTGATTTATTGTCCCTGATTCCTACAGCTATCGTTGTTTGATACACGCATTAAAACTTTAAACTCCTGGTACCACTTTGTTTTCATAGGAAGTTATTCGGACCGCAGTGCCTGCATGCAACAGTTCTTCTGAAGGCATTTCTACTTTGTCGTACTTGGTGCAGTCGACCATGTATACCTGGTCGCGAGAGGTCGTATTCCATTGGTTTGGTATTCATTGATTCGCGTTATCAACTCAACAGCATCACTTGAAGAAACTGAAAATAGCGTATAATTGTATGTCCAGCCGGGCGGAGCATACATATCTGTGAAATTGACATTTTCCTATTCCGAGTGGGAAGTAGTCAACAACAGTCACCAATGGTTGAGAAGCTGTTACTGCAAACATTGAATTGCCATCAGTCCCAGGTGCTCTGCTCCATGCTGTTTGACTTCCTTGAGAGAAGGAGATTAATTACATGTGTTGAACCGGGTTTCTCCAGTATTCAGGAGATCATTCTGGATACAACACACTAAAGATCAATTCGCAAAACTGGATAGGAATAGCGAAGAACGGAGAGAATGTGTTTGTGCATTATAACGGTGAAGACCATGAAGGTTCATATTCTTGACAGATTTCACCTATCAATGTGCCCGGACTCCTGTTTCATCAATCCCGTCCTTCTTTGTATGCTTGATTAAAATGCTTTCCCAAAGATTCGCCTCCACGTGTTTTTTTTTTTTTTGGACCCCCAAGAGGCGCTGGACGCTGTTAATTCCACTCTGGCTGTAGTCGAAGTTTGAATGGCTTTTAGTCTGTTGAATAATCGTTTCTTTTTGGAAAGAAGATAAGATTTGAATATTTTTGATTTGCGTAAGATGTCCTTTGATTGATCGACCATTCGAACAAAATATGAACCTTTGGATGTGTATAATGAATGACTTTTCAAAATCTGTTTGGTCTACTGAGTGAACTAAGACAAAGGATAGATTGTTTGATTATCCGTTTTATTATTTATTTTAGTCTCACTTTTTTATTGATTAAGTGATAGTTTCCATAGTTCATAAGGATTTTTTTCTTTATATATTTGCGAGGGCTTAGCCGATAGATAATTAGTTTTTTACGAAAAAATACTTTCTCACTGGGCGTGTCAGTTTAATGGAAACGGTGCTGATGTTTCTTCACTGGAGATTACAGAGGTATTTTTATCTTTGTTTAATTTTTAGCTTTAGCGTCCTCGGAAATTGTTTCCCATTCCCCAGAGTGCTTTCAAGGGTTATGTATAAAAACTTTTTTCACTGACTTTTATGTTGCTTATGGGGAGCTAGATGCTGTAGAGAAAAACGGAGCAGTGCTGGCCTTTTGACCCATATTGTCCTGAATACATTTCAATTTATTTTATGATTACTTTAATGCTTTTTTCCCTTAGAGAATTCAATTCGTCTTTCACTATCAGCCTAATTAGAAGCTTCTTGAATGTTCTCGTTGTGTCTGCCTCTATGACTACACATGGTAGAACTTTCCACGCACCCACTGTACTATGAAAATAAATATCTCTGAGATTCCTACACTTTTTTCTGACCACTGTAAAATTCTGTCCTCTTGTATTAACCATTTCAGCTGGCAATCTGTCCATGGTTTAATGACCACCTAGCCTTACCAGTTTATATGGTTAGAGTATAATAACACTCTGTAAAGTAATGGAAGACATTAAAGTAAATTGATATTTAAATTGCATATATATGTTAGAAGTAAGGCCTGTAAGTGGGCAGAAGAAATTGTTAACATGACGTAATATGGTGCTATGTTGCTTTGTAGTGTTAGATTTTTTATATTTATTAAAATATATTTTTGTAGTGCTTTTCTATTTTAGAGCCGTATATTGTTTTTTTTTGTAACTGGGGGAAGGAATTAAGGAAAGCTTTTCAAAATCACTATTACACAATGGGCAGCTTCCGGAGTCTCTCTCTTTTTTATTATTCTATGAGGAGGCATTTTGGCTTCTTTTTGCCGAATTTAGGGCTTTTTGGGGTGGTGGGAGGATTGGGGTTGGTTTTGATTTATAGGATAAATTGTAAGATTGATTTTAGTTTTACTTTTGGTATTTTTTCCTATTACGATATACCGGAACATGCATTTTTTTGTGTATTGTTGTACTTATCACTGCTAGTTTTGGTTATCCTGCACTGGTATGCGTTCATTTCTATGTTATGTAGAATACTTTTTATGGCAATTAAACAGATAAATGTAATAAGTCGGATTGTACTTGGTTAGAATCATCCTATTAAGATAAAGAATACTTTTAAAATCATTTGCCGATTCAAACGCGAAATAATAAATTTTCAAGAAATGTATATCAAAACGGGCGATCAAAATAGATTTTATTTAAAATGTGGAAGGGTCCTCAATTTCACGTTACTTGTCAAAATAAAACAAAAAAATGTATCTGTTTTTATTAAACATAATATTTTATTTATACAAGAGGATATTGTGTCATATATTAATGGTAGATGTTTCATTGCTAAAGGAAAACTATGTAATCGAAAAGTTGTTCTGTTTAACCTATAAGGACCTAATGTAGATGACCATTTCATTAATGTATTTACTTTATTGCCGGACTTAAATGATTATATGTTGTTAACGGATGGTGATTTTAACTGTTGTTTAAAGCCTTCGATTGACAAGAGTTCAACCAATCAGCGGCTTCCAAGTTGTTCGGCAGCACTCATTAACTCTTTTCTAATTAATTTTGGACCGGTTGAAATTTGGAGACGTTTACATCCGAATGATAGGGATTATTTTCACATGGTCACAAAAAATATTAGAGAATCGATTTCTTTATAATTGATCCCCGATATTTTTCCAAAGTCCAGAAATGCCAATATGATGCTATAGCTCATTCGGATAATGCGCCTTTAAAATTAGTTTTTGAATTGAATGATCTCGCTATAGCAAATTTGCCCTGGCGTTTTCCAGACCATTTTTTACAAAATCCGGACTTCGGCAAATTTGTTGAGACTGAGATAATTTTTTAATTTTTGTTTTACAATACGGGAAATGTATCGAAATTGATTATATGGAGCACATTTAAAGTATATTTGCGCTGTCACACACTTTCCTATTCAGCTCAGCTTAAGAAACTGTCAAAAACAGATTTAAAACAAAGATTTCCAAACAAATTAAAGACTTGGATAATATTTGTGCAATCTCTCCTAACATTGATTTATTTAAACTGCGTTGAACTCCAATCACAATATAATTTATTATTAACTTATCCTATTGGAAGTAATTTGCTTAATTTGAAAAGTCAATTTTGTGCGTTTGGTGATAAAAATAATAAGCTACTAGCATCTCAATTAAAAGCCGCTGGAGCTAAAACAAAAATTAAGAAAACAATATCGTAAGGGAGATGATAGTTTAGCATGTAACTATAAAGCTATTAATAATTCTTTTCAAAACTTTTATATGGAACGTTATAAATCACAGTTTCCAGTTGATTCTTCCAAAATGAATGTCTTTTTACAAATGATTGATTTTCCTCAAATTTCTTTTGATGATCAACAAACTCTTCATGCTCCTCTTACTGAAAGTGAAATTCAGGAAGTTTTTTTTCCAATACAATCTGGAAAATCTCCTGGACTGGATGGTTAATCTGTACAATTTTATAAACAAATGGAAAAATCGCTCTCTTCATATATGTTAGAAACGCTTGAAGATTCATTTTGATAGGAGAATTACCTCCCACATTTTATGAAGCTTCTATTTCTTTAATTCTTAAGAAAAGTAAATACTCTGTTGACTGTGCTTCATATAGACTTATTTTATTATTAAATGTGGATGCTAAAATTCTCTCAAAAACAATAGCTTATTGGCTGGAGTACAGCCGCTAAAATTATTTCTCAAGATCAAACAGGTTTTGTAAAGGGCTGTTATTCCTTTTCTAATGTTCGCAGACTGATAAATATTATATATTCATCCTCTACTAATGCTCGCCAGTGTGTCGTCATTCTTGATGCTGAAAAAGCATTTGACAGAGATGAATGGAAATACTTATTTAATGTTTTCGAGAAATTCGGCTTTAGTATTAATTTTAATAAGCGGACTAGAATGATTTGTAAAAGCTCTATTGCCACCGTTGTTACTAACACTGGCACATCTCCTTTTCCGGCTTTCACTGGGTACGAGACAAGAATGTTCCTTAAGTCCTTTGTTATTTAATTTAGTGCTGGAACCCTTGGCTATTGCACTTCTTGAAGCTAAAGATATTCATGGAATTCTTAAAAATTGGACAGTTCATAAGATCTCCTTTATGCTGATGATATTTTAGTTTATATTTTTAATCCTGAAGAATCCATTCCTAGTTTATTGAAATAAAAATGATTTTGTAATGTTTTCGGGATATAACCTAAACTTTCATAAAAGTGAATTATTTCCCCTAAAAGTTTCTGTTTCTATATATGCTCACATTCCTTTTAGAGTTGCGGAGTCATTTAAATATTTAGACATTATTATCACTAAAAATCTTAATGATCTTTATAAGGCTAACTTGGTAACTTCAGTGCATTTTAGGAAGGAATTATTTTGTAGATGGGACCCACTTACACTTTCGTTAGTTGACCGCTTGGTTGGTTGCCATTTTGAAGTTGGTCAATTCTTCTTCGATTAGTGCCAAGAACTTTTTAGTTCAATTTAAAATTGTATATCGTTACTATCTGACAAAGGAGAGAATGTCTAAAATGTTTGCAAATACTGATAGTCAGTGTGACAGATGTAAAACTGAGACAGCCACATTGACACATATGTTTTGGTCGTGTTCTGTATTGAAACCGGTTTGGATGTCTGTTTTTTCTACAATTTCTAAAGCTTTAAAAATTAATTTACAACCTAATAAATTGTTAGTTTCATTTATTATATTTCCTCAATACATTATGGTATTTCTCCATCAGACCAACATGTGATTGCACTTGATACATTATTGGCCAGAAGGGCTATTTTGTTGAAATGGAAAGATGCTTCTGCTCCTGCTTTGAAACAATGATCTCTCAACTGATGTTACGTCTTACTTTGTAGAAAATCAGAAGTCGAACTTTTGATTCTCGATTCGAATTTGAAAAAAGGTGGGCTTCGTTCGCCCGCTACTATCCTCTGCTTTGAGTTAATTATTATGGTTTCCTTTCGATTTTTCTTTGAGTTTTGCAGTTGGCGGTTCTATTTTTTTTGACGATTGTCTGATGTACAGCTCCGGGGTGGTGTTCCCGATGTTTCTTTTTAAATTCGTTCTGTTTTTTTTAGTTAGTTGGGAGTTCGTTTTTTTCCTTCTTTTTCTTTCAAAAAAGTAGTATTAACAATTTATTTTTCTTCCTTTATTGATATACTGCTTAGTTTTATTAACTAGTTATTTGCCAATTTATTTCTTTATTTTATATAATGACATATTGACTTCATGTATACTTTTGTTAATATTGAATAATAATTAATAAAAAAAGATTTCAAATGGACAGACTGACTGAAAATCAGTGCTAGAGAGTTAAGATTTTTTTAAGAAGAATAAACAGAATCAGACAGGAATAGACATGTATGTGGAGTCCTGGAGCGTTAAACAGTCAGATTAATGTCCTATCACTAGGAAATGTTCCATGGGAGAAAATCAATATTGCGAAAATCATACGTGGAAATACTGCCGGAGTAGCAGGCTCAAATCGAAAGAGGCAGATATGAGAGAAGGATGGAAAGCAATAATACAACTTGCACAATGCAAAAACACAAAGAATACAGAAGGCAAGAGGGAAAGAGTGAGGGTAAATACTGGAAAAGAAGAAATTACAGATAGATACGTAGAAGACAAACAGCTAGGCAGACGAAGAAAACGGCAAGTAAATGGAGTGGCTGGAGAGAGAGACTCTTGAAGGAAAACAAAGAGTCAGAGAGAAGAGAGAGGGAGAGAGGGGGTTGGAGTAAGAAACGATCTACAGAGAGATATAGTTCATTCATCCCGAGGGAAATTTGGTTTCGGTACAGTCGCACCAACCAAGAATAGTACAGAAATATAGCGATATAAAATCGTAAATAATGGAATAATAATAAGTAATTTATGCCAAGTAGAAATAAGTCTAGGACCAGCCTATTGGCTCAGGGTGTCTGACACTCCAAGGGAGGAGTTGTAAACTTTGATGGCCACAGGCAGGAATGACTTCCTATGACGCTTAGTGTTGCATCTCGGTGGAATGAGTCTCTAGCTGAATGTACTCCTGTGCCTGATCAGTACATTATGGAGTGGATGGGAGACGTTGTCCAAGATGGCATGCAACTTGGACATCAACCCCTTTTCAGACACAACCATCAGAGGGTCCAGTTCCGCCCCCACAACATCACTGTACTTTGTTTGTTGATTCTGTTTGTGTCAGCTACCCTCAGCCTGCTGCCCCAGCACACAACAGGAAACATGATAGCATTGGCCACCACAGACTCGTAGAATATCCTCAGCATCGTTGGACAGGTGATAAGGGACCTCAGTCTCATCAGGAAGTAGAGACGGTTCTGACCCATTTTGTATACAGCCTCAGTGTTCTTTGAGCTGTCCAGTTTATTGTCGATTCGTATCCCCAGGTATTTGTGATCCTCAACCATGCGCACACTGACCCCTTAGATGGAAACAGGGGTCACCGGTGCATTAGCGCTCCTCAGATCCACCACCAGCTCCTTAGTCTTTTTTATTCACATTAAGCTCCAGATGATTCTGCTCACACCATGTGACAATGTTTCCCACCGTAGCCCTGTACTCCGCCTCTTCTCCCTTGCTGATGCATCCAAGTATGGCAGAGGCATCAGAAAACTGTATTTAAAAAAAGAGAAAATTAACAAAACGACACATGTATCAAGGAACCAGATAGACAGAATAGAAAATGGGGAGATATTGATGGCTAGAGGCAACCAGAGATCTGTAGTTATAAAGATAACAAAAGTTACAGAGAAAGAAAGGGAGTAAAAATAAACAGTAAAATATACAAGGATATTGACGTAGATAGAAATTAAGAGGGGGAGAGAGAGTTTGGGCGAGATAGAGATAAAGAAGGAAGACCAATACTACACAACATTCATTCTTTGTGCTCCATACAGATTAATTTGGTTGTGCTGCACACTGAGACTCTGTAAGACATGTGCAATCTTTACACTAAAAGTGGGCAATCTTTATACCGTGGAGCTCATGTACTCCTGGCTTGTCGACGATTCTGGTATCTTTCAACAGGGAGGAGCGAGAAGCGTACCCGCCGCGGTACGCTGGTGTAGCCAATTTTAGGCTGAATTAATGCTTGAGAAAGGATGGACAAAACATTCAAATATACATACTTAAAAGGGCATGATACATTTCTTTCAGCATCCTGAGATATTTCCGACATATCGGCAGAAATGTGTCCAATATTCTCCAGAATGTCTGGGCGGGTTTTACGCTGAGCTGTAGAAAGATTTAAGGATTACATGTAAATATTTTAGGGGTCCCTATGTCGTATTGTGCCATATATCTCCACGCCGTCGAACTCAACCTATCGTGACGGGTACACTCATAATGGTAAACTGAGTGTAGCTAAGCTAAATTAGAACTAAAAAGTCAGCAAATAGCAAATTCAAGAATGATAGTATATGAGCACACACAGGAAAACACACAACCACACAGCACGCACGCACGCACACACACACACACACACACACAGACATGCACAGACACAGACATACACAGACACACACACACACACACACACACACACACACACACACACACACACACACACACACACACACACACACACACACATACACACGCACACGTACACACAAATATACACGCGTCCGCGAGTGCGTGCTCTAATAGAGACAAACTTACAGCTACAGACACCGATGTGCAGTGAATGAAGCAACAATGACAAGTGCACAAATATAGACACCGAGAAGCAGAGATACTTATATACTACTTTACGGACAATAGCTTCATCATATAGAACTGCAATTCCTCAGAGACTTAGTCAATTTATTTTTGCATTATTTGTCTCTATGGAAAATCTCGATTTATATGCACATAGCATATGTCTCAGGAACCGACCGACGTCTGAGATTTGCACTTGTAGTTATCGGTGCTTTGCTGAAGGTCGACAAGAAGCTCTATTTTACTATTTCCAACATATATTTCTTTTTTCATGTCGATCGATTGCATCACGTAAAAAAGTCTTTTCGAGAGCTGCAGGCTTACGTCCTCAGAGAGCTGTATCAGTCACGGAACGGGGTGAGAGTTTCTTTCCTTGAGGTGCATGGACTTGTCGCATCTGGAGAAAGGGGCGGAGCATGTACCGGGAGGCTGCGTTCCCATTGGTCGGTTTTCATTTCCTGCTCATTACTGCAGTTAAACATTAGAATCAAAAATTCTGAATCCTGGCGATAACTCGTTTAGCAGAAAATCATTCAACACATTCTTCATTAAAATAATGTGGAGATTCGTCATCTGGATTGTGTTTGGAACCTGGTTAACTGGTTTGTACGCCACAGACAATTTAAAAGTTTTCTCGAAACTGAATTCAGAAAAAGAAAACACCTGAATATAACATTTAATGTTTTGACATTTTTTTTTTAGATACGAGTCATGGAAACTCTGTCACTCAGACAATGTCACCACAAGTGAGGACTGAAGAAGAGGCTGTGACTTTCAGCTGCTCCTATTATACTGGATTGAGCGAATATCATTTATATTTCTACCGACAAGGGCCAGAGCGAATTCTCGAGTACATACTGCACAAAGGTTCAGGGGGATATGAGCATAAAGCCGAATTTGCCAAAAAACGCTTCAATATCTCTCTGGACAAGGGGAAAAAATCATTTAGTGTCACCATCTCAGAGCTGCAAATGAGCGACTCCGCAGTTTATTACTGTGCCCTAAAGCTCACAGTGATGTATTCTAGTTAAATGTTCGTACAAAAACCAAATACTGTAGAATCTCTGCTCTGATCGCTGCAGCTAGATATATTTGGATACTCTGTTTCTGATTGTGGTTTCAGGCCACTAAAAGTATCTGTTGAAGTTTCCACTACCTTCGTCTGTGAAGACTTAGCAATGGAGTAACCGCACCGCTCTTTCCAATGTCGCAGTAGGATGCACAGCCTCTGCTAACTCATTTAATTTGTGATATATACGTTAAGACGGCGTGAGAAATATGAACGGTAAAATTCAAACTGCAATCACTTGTGTGTGTGTGTGTGTGTGTGTGTGTGTGTGTGTGTGTGTGTGTGTGTGTGTGTGTGTGTGTGTGTGTGTGTGTGTGTGTGTGTGTGTGTGTGTGTGTGTGTGTGTGTGTGTGTGTGTGTGATGCAAGAGAGAAATAGAGAGGCTGTGTATACGCGCATAAATGTTTGGCAGTGTATGGAAACAGTGACAAAACTGATGGATGTTTTTCCTTCTTTGGCATCGCTTGAGCTTTTGGTCTATCTCTGTCCTCCAGCCTCATTTATCTTGGCGAAGGTACGCATTTTGGAGTCTGGCGATGCCGATCTGGAAGCTGTCTGGCCTCCATCCTCCTGAGTGTCTGTCAGATTGTTCACGATCTGGGTGAATGGTTTCCTTCCTGATATCACTACCGTTTTCGGGCATTATTCTGTACCTATGTCTATGTTGGTGTGTAGGCTAAATCTGCTTATGATTGGGAAATTTTGATTAAACACTATGGAGCCTTCCTGTCTGCTGACGGGTCGCCTCTTGGCCAGGCAGTGTTGCGGCATTAGGTTATTCTCCACATAAGCGCGGGTAGACAGATGTGAATATAGATATGCAAAACCCAGCTATCTGTCCTTAAGCGAAAAAAAACAAACCGGAAAATAGGCGTGATAGTCCATTTCCTGGTTGTTTGAGGTTTGCTCTGGGACCATGACAGTAGGCAGAGAAGTGGCCCCACAGGCTTAAACTGCTGAAGTTATAATGCACACAATTGTGTGAGTTGTCCGTGTTGCCCAAAAGTTAATCGCTGTCTCCTTTGTTTTGGTGAGATTTACGAAGTCATTAATTCCATGGATCCCCGTTGCAGGCTCTTGCACCCCGTCTCTATAGGCCTATAACCCACCTCATGATATTTGTTGATGTGTCTCACCATTGCGGTTTCTTCGACAGATTGAAAATATCTTCTTTTTTTCGAGACATTGACCGTGTGGACGTTTGTAAACCAAGCGTACAACAGTGTAGTCAACGCACAATTCTGGGTGGCGCCCGTGTTAAAGATGCTGCAGATGGGGAAAATGTTGTGCATCTTGTCAATCCGTAGTTTGTTTATGAGTAGGTCCATCATCGTTTTGTACAGTTTTGCAGTAATATACTTAGATCGAGCAGTAGGGTTTTTCTGGCAAAGGTCTGTGAGACAATAGTCTTGAATGCCGAAGTGAAATCCAGAAACAACATTTTGACACAAATGTCCCTCTTTTAAAAACGTGATGTTGCCAGTTGCATGTTAGGAAAAATGGCATATGTCCAGGGTCTTGAAGTTATAAAACGTATAAAGTCGTAGATTCATAAAGTACTTCGTCGTTTCAACCTGCATCAGAATCCATAGCATTATTCACAATTTTCGTAACTCTGAAACCGAGCTTACATGCACCATGTATGCTAGCAGTTCATCACATAATCTCACGACTCCTTACTGAAGTGGTTTCTTCTCATGTTTCATTGAAACTTTTGACATTTCATCCTTAACACATGACTTCTAATTATATTCCCACCCAAGCTAAATGAATGTAAGCCTGATTTGGATACCTGACAATTCTGGAGAAGCTGGGCTGACGACTGTTAATCCATGTTGAGAATAACCTTGAATTATAGGCGCCCTACCAGGAATTCCAAAAAAAACAAAAAGATACGAGTCCTCTGGAACCAGCAGTAATAATGCCTCTGGGGGTAAATCATGAATCCCGGTAACATGAATCAGGAAGAACTGTTAAACTCACGCTTAAAGATAATTCATGAGTCTTTTAAACGATTGATCATGTACAGAACGTGTGATGCCAAACAAAGTTATGTGAAGTTGTTTATCTTCCTGTATAAATACAAGGTGTCTACAATCTTAAAAAAAACAGATTTCTGCTGGCGGAGAAACGGCAGCAAGCTCTGCATGATATCATGTAAATAAACTCTTGAAATGAAACTCGAAGTCAATGGTGTTCTTACTTAGTGTTTCCACGGCAATATCATTCATAAATCTGTCAACTGTCTTCTCAAATATCGAAGCTCAGAGGAATATATTCCTAACTTATTCAACCTTTCCTTATAACGCAGGCCTGCCAGACCAGGAGACTGCCTTATAAATATTCTTTGCACCATTTCAGAATTAATTACACCTTTCCAGCCGATAGCTGACCATAACTGCTGAAAATACGCCAAATTAGTCCACACCAACGCCTTAAACAACTTTAACGTACCATCCCGCTTCTGTAACGTATATATTCTTGAAAACGAATGTGTCAAAAACTTCCTTTAAGTCCCAAACTGCCTGTGATACAACTTTCAAAGAATTATCAACCTATGATCTCAGATTACTTTATGATTTCAACCACATTCCTCTGTTTCCTGCCGTTTGTAGTATAAGATTAACTTTGCTGGTGAAGTGGAGAACATTGCACCTGCCACTTTTCTTACCAGGTTTCCAGCTGACCCAGATCTCTCTATAATCCACGACAACTTTCCACGCTGTCTATTAGAACTCAACTTTGTGGTCTTCGGCAAATTTTCTGTCCAGTTAACCACATTGACAACCGGATCGTCGATATAGATTAAACACAGCACCCCTCTGGTACTCCAATAGTCACAGTGCTCCCGTCGTAGAGGCGACATCTACTCTCAGTTTGTAGCTTCTCCCACAAAGCAAATGCCTTATCCAGTTTAATACGACTGAACCCTCTTGACAGACTTCCCTGCGGGAACTTGACAATTGCCTTGCTAAAAACAATGTAGACACTATCCATCGCCGTGCCTTCATAAATATTTCAGGTAGTTCTCTTGAAAAATACAATAAGATTTGTGGAACAAGACCTCCAAAGAACGAAGGCGGCCTACGTATCCCATATAATCGTTGTCTGTCGAGATACCTCTGTAACCATACACATAAAAAAAAGTCTCCAAGGTAGAGCGATACAGCCGTTCAATGTAATGGTTACTGTCCAGTGTGGCCAATACAATTCATGGCGACTGGAGTGAAAGATACCTGGCTGTAGTTAAATAACTACAGTCGTTCAGTTTCAAAGTTTTTGCCCATTTGTTACTGGGCTGACGGCAGACGATCCAGAATCAGAATAAGTGAAGTTTTGAAGAAGTCCGTAAAGATATCAGTGAGCAGGTGTGCACACACCCTGACTACTTGAACTGAGATGTGTTCATGCAAGGTATCATAACTCAGACAGAGTTATATCTATTAGGTTCCTTTTGCTGTCAGCTATGCTGCAGACGTGAAGGCAGCGCTTTGGGCGTTTAACATGGAGTGTCCATCTATGCTCCCCAACATAGATTAGCGTGATAAGCAAGTGATGAGAGGAAAGGGGATATAAATGGGAGACAGAATTGGGGAATGGATGTTGAGTAAACAGAACCTGGAACAAATTACGGGAAATTGGATAAAGCCATGCTCATGACATCATTTTAGACGCTATTCAAACCGAATGTGGGATGTTGCCTCAGGATAGCAGAATAAGATGGCATAGACGCCATCTTGGCAGGGATTTTTCAATTAAATTAAAATGTTTGAGATACATTGAAATCCTTCCTGTTGCATACTGAACGAATTTGAACCAGAACCTGGCCTCGGAACCCCCATCGTTTCTCTCTGATGTTGTGCACACCGTAACATAAACACTGCATATAATGAATAAGAGAAGAAGATGAAAGAACAAAAGAGGACATTTACAACATTTTGGCCAACAGAGATTGGTCCGCTATTTCACGACGATTGATCCATTTCCCTTCACATTCCCAAACACACTTCTTCTTCCCGTATCCCCTTTACCGTAACCAATCAAGAATCCATCAACCTCTGTCTTAAATATAGGAAGAAATTTGACCTAAGCAGATATCTGTTGCAAAGAATTACACAGGTTCCCCTCTCTCGGGCTCTTAACAGAGGGTGATGTGCAGTCTTGTGATGGCATGATTTAAACCGTATTTAATCCAACCCGCGATTTCTAACTAAGTCCTCATTTTTAATTTTGACGCAACGTTATTATTACTGGTCAGAGGTGTGAGGTTCCACCGGTTTTGTTTGTTACAGGTTTCGTTTTCGCTTGCAGTCCAGTGTTAGAGAATAAAGGCATTACTGGAGTTTTTCAAGTTCAAAGGATTGGATAAAGTTCATGTCCTACAGCGTTTTGGGGAATGACAGATGTTTGACTTCGTCAGGAATTGTGGCATGCACATTTGAGCTGAGCCCCTGCAAGCTTTGGAAGGTTTGTGTATCTACCATCCTATAGTCAAAAGGTGTGTTCCTTTTTATTTCCACGTTTTTATTTCCTTGTTAATTTCCGTTTAAGTTTGTTGTTTGTTTTCTTTTCTAAGTTTGAGCAGAAGTCAATATATCTCGGGATTTGTTTTAAACCCTGTCTCAGTTTCATATTCATTGCTGCTGCATTCGTAACATCGCGCCTGTGTTTGTTTGAATTGCTGAAAGTCCACCCACTACTCAAGCCATCGAGTCTCTTCTGATAAGGCAGACTGAACACCTCTGTAATTCTCTGCTGCACCCTTTTCACCCATTTGCCTCCATCTCATCTACGGCGACCAGATCTTCATTAATTACTGCTGGTGCCGTCCCGCAGTTATAACAGTAGTACCATATTTGAGAACATGGAATATAGAACAGCACACACAGAATAGGCTTTTCGGCCAACAATCTTGCGCCGACCCTTAAACTCTGCCCCCATATAACCCTCCACCTTAAATTCTTCCCGATACCTGTCCAGTATTATCTTAAATTTCGCAATTGTATCTGCTTCCACGCATCAATCGATCTCTGAGTAAAAAAAACCTTCCTCTAATATCCCCCTTGAACTGCTTAATATTCTGTATAGCTCTATCATGTCACCTCTCATTTCCCATCTCTCCAGAGAGTAATGTCCTAGCTTGCTTAATCTCTGATCAAAATGCATACTCTCTAAACCAGGCAGCATCCTGGTAAATCTCCTCTGTACTCTTTCCAATGCTTCCACATCCTTCCTATAGTGAGGCGACCAGAACTGGACACAGTACTCCAAGTGTCGCCTACCCAACGTTCTATAGAGCTGCATCGTTACCCCCGCGACTCATAAAATCCACCCCTCGACCTATGAAAGCTAACACTCCATAAGCTTTCATAACTACAATATCTACCTGTGAGGCAACTTCCAGCAATCTGTGAACATGCACTTCCAGATCTCCCCGCTCCTCCACACTTCTAAGTATCCTGCCATTTACTTTGTACTCTGCCTTGGAGTTTGTCCTTCCAAAGTGTAACACCTCACACTTCTCTGGGTTGAACTCCATCTGCCACTTCTCAGCCCCCTTCTGCATCCTATCAATGTCTCTCTGCAATATTATACATCCTCAATACGATCCGCAACACACCAACCTTTGTGTGGTTTGTAAACTTGCTAACCCTCCCATCTCCCCCCACATCCAGGTCATTAATAAAAAAACACTATAAGTAGAGGGCCCAGAACCGATCCTTGTGGGACACCACTAGTCACAACCCTCCAATGCGAATGTACTTCCACCACCACGAAAATCTGCTTTCTACTGGCAAGCTAATTCTGAATCCACCTGGCCAAACATTCCTGGATCCCATGCCTTCTGACTTTCTGAATAAGCCTATCGTGTGATACCTTGTCAAGTTCCTTACTAAAATCCATGTAGATCACATGCACCGATCTACCCTCATCTATATGCCTGGTCACCTTGATCTCAGTATCGAAGTCGCTGATGGTAAGAAAGGCATAACGCTTCTTTTCTGTCCATTCACACCTTTTGCCACATTCAAGAATAATGCACATTTCCCCAAATGCCTCTGCTGTAGGAGTTCAACCTACCACGTACTGAGTAATTCCTTTCCTGGGATATCTTATTGAAATGCACCACATCCCGCTTACATATATTGGAATCGAAATGTGTTACTGGATTGCCCAGCAAAAGCCAGGAACTCTTCGATATCAGAATAGCGAAGAGGAGTGAACTGTCAAAAGTTTCCGAAAGAATAACCTACTGCCTATGTAAAGCCAGTTCTTAACCACAGCCAGTTGCTCAAGCATGGAACCAGCCAGCCTCAACCATTTGCTTCAAGTCTTCACTTACCTTGATGCCTTGTCCTGTTAAGTACCTGGGCTCTCTTAATCGCCTCGCATCGGGGTTGATATTGTGTGCTTTATTTGTAGAATATAGTTTACTGTTGAAACGGCTCCATTGTTCTGCTATTGATATATAGAAGCAGAATTAGGATATTTGAACCATTGAATCTGCTGCCCTATTCCATAATGGCAGAATAAATTTTCCCCTCAGCCCCAGTCTTCTGTCTTCTGCCCTTCACCCTCCACCCAAATCCTGACTAATCTATTATATACAAAGTTTTGCCTTAAATCTGCATAACTTCTTGCCCTCCACCCCTGCGTATGGCTAATATTTACAGAGAGTCATCGCTCACTGTCGAAATAAATTCCTCCTAATCTCCTTTCTAACAGTTTACTGATTATTCTGAGGCGGCGTCTTCTGGTGTTAGATTCGCCCATCAAGGGAGAATCCCATCTCCCGTCTCACATCTCCCATCTTCTCTATGCCCGCTCTATGAAGGCCTTCACCATTAGATAGGTTTCAACCTGTTCTCCCCCTCGCCCTTCCGACTTCCTGTGACCATGAACACAACATCATTAAACGGTCCTTATATGGCAAGCCTTTCAAACCTGAAATTATTTTCGTGAACGTCATCAGAACCAAGTTCTGTTTGAAATTTGATGTCGGTCAATCCATACGAACCAACACAACATCATCTCCAACAATTATTTCGTGACGATGATTTCATAAAACAACATTAAAAAATAAAAAAATAAAAAATCTTTAAAACAGACCGAAAGGGTCCATACTGAATCTACAGCTTACTGCGCCTAACCCTCTTATTTACCAGAGATGATTGATAAGTGCATGGCCTAATGTAGAAGGAGTCAATATTAGAAAATTTAGCGCATTTATTTTTTTCAACATTGTACCCTCCTAACAAAATCCAATTCCAGGTATCATTTATTTACAGTACTCCCAGTCATTTTAAATCATTTATTTTATATTTGTTCATTAAATTATTTTAATAACTTCTTTACGCTTATTAAGTGTGGTGTGTATATATATATATATTAATTTTAATACAACTCTTTCAAGGATTCACACCTCTGTTTGAAATACAATGATTTTTTTTTACATTTGTTCTTATCCTTTTGTTTTGAAATATACATGTTCCTCCGAAATCATGTAGATTTTCTCTCATTTTAAATTTATTTGGATACTTTGTGGTAACTGTCCATTTTTTCTTTATATATAATTTGTATTATTTTAAAATCTACGTAATCTCTGAGTATTAACATCGTTTAGTTGAATAAATAGTGGATTGATGGTTCATAATATCTTGTCTTATTTACAAATTGTCTGACTTTCTTTTGGAGTAGAAAATCTAGTAGTCATGTATGGGACTAAGGGAACAGTATAATGTACACAAAGACTCCTCATTTAAGAAATCTTGTGCTTTGTAAAGTATTGCAATAGATTTCAGCCCATACTTAGCTTTATAAGTTACGGGGCCTATAGCTGCTCATAATACTCCAAATTAGGCTTTAGCAGTGTATTATAAACTCTCAACATAGCATCCTTGTATTTATATTCCAGACATTTTGAAATGAATGTTAACATCGAACTTGCATTCTTCATCGCAGACTCAACGTAGCATTCGGAAATCGTCCACAAGCATTCCCTAATTCCTCTGACTGACTGTTTGACTTCTACTGTCTATCCATTTTGTAAATTGTCGAAACTTACATTTCCTTTACGATTCCCCACGCTATATTCCATCTGCCGCTTTTTGCCCTTTCTCCTATCCTGTCTAATTCCTTCTGTAGCCTCCCTGCGTTCTCAAAATTTCTTGTCACTCTACCTACCTTCATATCCAGCAAAGACAATAGTTTCATAATCCAAATCGGTCCCAACATAGTCCCCTGTGTAACACCACCTGTCATCAGCAGCCAACCAGAAAAGGCTTCCATTGCTTTCACACTTTACGTCCTTTCAGCCAGCCACTGCTTGATCCATGTCAGAATCTGTGCAGTAATACTTTGGGCTAGTAGCGGTTAAGCAGCCCCAGGTGTGACGGCTTCTCATGGGCGTTCTGAAAAATCCAAATATATCAAATCAACCGATTGTCTATCCTGGATGCTATATCTTCAAATATTTCGGACAGATTTGTTAGACAAGATTTCCCGATGACGAATCCACTCCTACAACGTTTTTTTCTCTTTTTTTAAGTCATTTGCTTCCGAGTACTCCAAAAGCACAATCCTCGCAATCAAATCCATCATCTTCATAAACACTGAAGTCAGACTATTAGAATTATAATTTCCATTGCTCTGCCTCTACCCCTCTTCAAAAGTGGAGTCGTATTTTCAATGTTGCTTTCTTCCAGAAACGTATGATGGAACTAGCACAAACTGTGAAAAGATAAACAGCCAGTTTCAAGAGCCGTTGCTATTCTTTTATTAGAAACTAGAAACTTCTCTCAGCATTATAAATTATGAATAATTAACCATCGTGTTTTACTCACTGCCCCTCAATATTTTTTTAAAGCTACCAGCCGTGGAATTCCCCAGATACAGAAGTCGTATTTTAGATTTTGTTTCTATCTTCTTTATTACGATGGATACATGACTGATCTGATTGCCTGGATGATATGCAAAGAAAATCATTTCACGGCAACTCGGTAGATATTACAACAGTAGATAAATTGGCAAATACTTTAGATGTGTAGGGAAGGAAAATGTAACGCTTCGGTGCATTAAAACTGTTGAAATTAATTTATCTTTGTCCAATATGGGTGGTTTAATTGTCTTCAATGGGATTCAGTTGACTGTCTCCATGTTATTCTGCATCTACCTAACTGCTGGCCGGCATGACTTTCCTGTGCCCATTGCAGAGCGAACAATTTCACTTGTACCGACCGAGCGAGTTTCTTCCTTTGAAATGTAATACAGCCTTTAGATTTTTTGTTGTATTTGCAATTTTCGGAGTGCATTAATGAAACAAAGCCTTCATGTGTTCTTCCAGATACACTGTGACGTTCACCCATAATTGATTAATGCACAAGATGAAATGGAAAGGGTGAAGTACAGAGGGATGATATTGGGACGGTATGAATGTGCCCTGAGGAGAACGAAACGACAGCAACCTGTGAAACTTCAAACCTTTTGAGCTGGTTCATCTTCCTCATACGTGGTGAGTCTCTTGCCTCACCAGTCACATTTTACTGCCTATATTTACGATCCCGACGAGTATAGACACCACTCGGTTTCAGGGAAGGAAAGCCCTCAGTGAAAGGTGCAGGGTCAGTTCTCCAGAGAGCACACATTATTCAAAAAATATCGCATTACGCTAATTTATTTTAGGTATTAATGCATTGACAGTTCAACGATCATTATCATTTACCATCAGATCACTGAATCAGCACGGAAAACTGTAATGACCTGAATAAATTTTACCCAGAGGGCAGAAGACAATGAACGGCAGATAGAAAAAAGCAAAATGTATTTTTAAATAAGCGATGGTATCGAAAACTTGAAATGGTTATTTTTTGAAAGTGAGTCAATTTGTTGAGGCAATATTTCAATGATGAGGTAAGTGAAGATGGGTGAATTTATCCAGTTTCTTTTTTTCTGAAAGCTGTTCTCTGTAAGGTAGTAGATTCGATAACATTGTACACTCCTAAAAAAAGAAAACCTAAATATCATTTATTTACATTCCCAGTCATTTTAAATCAATTATTTTATATTTGTCAATCTGGTGGCACAAGCGGTGAGGCCTCAATACCTTCCTCCCTGTGGTATCAGAGATAAGAAAGATATCCCAGGTGATGGACGTCCATGATGATAAATGCTGTTTCCTGCGACAGCGTTTCATGCAGGTTTGGTCAATTGTTCTCATTCAAAAGTTTTCTCGAAACTGAATTCTGAAAAAGAAACACTTCAATATAACATTTAATGTTTTGACATTATTGTTTTTAGATACGAGTCATGGAAGCTCTGTCACTCAGACAATGTCACCACAAGTGAGGACTGAAGAAGAGGCTGTGACTTTCAGCTGCTCCTATTATACTGGATTGAGCGAATATCATTTATATTTCTACCGACAAGGGCCAGAGCAAAGTCACGAGTACATACTGCACAGAGGTTCATGGGGATATGAGCATAAAGCCGAATTTGCCAAAAGACGCTTCCAAGCCTCTCTGGACAAGGGTAAAAAATCATTTAGTGTCACCATCTCAGAGCTGCAAATGGGCGACTCCGCAGTCTATTACTGTGCCCTAAAGCTCACAGTGACGTATTCTAATTACATGTTCGTACAAAAATCCACATACTGTAGAATCTATGCTCCGATCGCTGCAGCTAGATATATTTGTATACTCCGTTTCTGATTGTGGTTTCACGCCACTAATAGTATCTGTTAAAGTTTCCCTTACCTTCGTCTCTGAAGACTCAGCAATAGTGTAACCGCACCGCTCTTTCCTATGAACGCAGTAGGATACAGAGCTTCTGCTATCACATTTCATTTGAGAAATATACGTTAACACGGCGTGAGAAATATGAACGGTAAAGTCAACCTGCAATCACACGTGTGTGTGTGTGTGTGTGTGTGTGTGTGTGTGTGTGTGTGTGTGTGCAGTAAGAGAGAAATAGAGAGACTGTGTATACGCGCATAAATGTTTGGCAGCGTATGGAAATTGAGATAATTCTGATGGATGTTTTTCCTTTTTTGGCATCCCCTGAGCTTTTGGTGCAGAGATGAGTGTCAGTCTTGCTTGATTGATCTACACCTCTCTCTCTCTCTCTCTCTCTCTCTCTCTCTCTCTCTCTCTCTCTCTCTCTCTCTCTCTCTCTCTCTCTCTCTCTCTCTCCTCTCTCTCTCTCTCTCTCTCTCTCTCTCTCGCTCTCTCTCTCTCCATGTTGTTGTGTAGGCTAAATCTGCTTATGATTGGGAAGTTTTGATTAACCACTATGGAACCTCCCTGTCTGCTGACGGGTCGTCTCCGGGCCAGGCAGTGTTGAAGCATTGGGTTATTCTCCACATAAGCGTGGCTAGACAGATGTGAGTATAGACAGCATCTATAGGACGAAGACCTGTCGACGGTTCTGCCGAGATCCTTCGCCAGGACTAACTGAAAGGGAATATAGTAAGAGATTCGTCAACATTGTACCCTCCTAACAAAACCAATTCCAAGTATAATTTATTTACATTACTCCCAGTCATTTTAAATTAATTATTTTATATTCGTCAATCTGGTGGCATAAGCCGTGAGGCCTCAATACCTTCCTCCCTGTGGCATCTGAGATCAGAAAGATATCCCAGTTGATGGACGTCCGTGATGATAAATGCTGTTTCCTGCGTCAGCGTTTCATGAAGATTTGGTCAATTGCTCTGAGGACCATTCATTATTTACTTGGTCGTATCTGCTCTTTTTGCAGTTTTCCTTCAAGGATATAGCTGTATCCTACAAGGCTCTGTTGCGGCCAATCAATTTGCTCCTCAATATGGAGCTATAGATGTTTGTCAAAGGTTCAGATGGATGGCCACATCTCCTCAAACTCCTAACATATTAGTGTTAGTTTTTGCATTTATCAATATTTCGAAATCTCTTTCTCTCTCTCTCTCTCTCTCTCTCTCTCTCTCTCTCTCTCTCTCTCTCTCTCTCTCTCTCTCTCTCTCTCTCTCTCTCTCTCTGTCTGCGCCCTCTGTCTCTGTCTATTTTTTTTTACATCGGTTGCCCATGAAACTGTGATCCATACCTACAGACGGTAAGTCGCAGGACTCATGTGTTCAAGAGCACGGTTTATATAAATACTCAGATTTCTACCTTTGCGTTGTTGTCTTAATTCGGAGCAATTGGAACTCTATCTCCATCGTGTTCTCCGTCAATTGGCGAACTTGCAAACGGAGTTGGAGCTGAAGCTGTATACGAATTCAACATGTCCTCGGAAAGAGGAAGTCTCTGAAAACAGAGCACATCTAGGAGGTTACTGGCAAGTGGCGATGATAGTGTAAAAAGGAGCTTCACGGACGTTTCGATAATCTGGAGTCCGAATCAGCGGCGGTAAGTAAGGTGAAGTACCAGGAGTAAAGAGACTCTACATTCTTGGAATTAGACCAACAGTTAGAGTGGGAGTTTCAAACTTTGACTCAAGAAACTTTGACGAGAAGAGGCTGAGGCCGAAGAAACTGGTCAGAATATTCGTTTCTTGGTTTTGCGTTGTGCAGTGCAGACAAGATTGCAACCACAGCAGTAGAATGTTTCCAGCGTACGATGTGGGATCTCATGAAATCTGATAGTATCCCTGATTACTACACCTGCGGGAAGTGAAGCAAATTACAGCTCATCAAAGCCGGCATTTAGGAACTGGAGCATGAGTTAGATGAACTAAGGATCATCCGGGGGGCAGAGCATTTGACAGATAGCTCTTGTGAGTAAGGGGTTACAGCCATACCGCAGAACACGGGGAGAAAATAGCTGAAAATGGAGAGAGATAAAGGGAGAAAAATATTGCAGAGTCGCCCTGTCGCTTTTCCTCTCAGCAACCGGTATAGACCTCCGGGTATTGCTGAAGGGGAAAACTATTTGGGTAAGATGCAGCAGCCAGACCAATAACCTGGTGGTCACATCTGAACCACTGAGAGGGAGCCTGATGTCAGACGACACAATAGACATAGTGTACTCGGTGTCTTCAGTTCTGGGCACCTCAATATTGGAAAGATGTGGATACTATAGATATAATGCAGGGGAGGGTTACAAGAATAGTGTCTGGATTTGAGAATATGTCATATTTAATAGATTGAGTTTACGGGGTCTTTTCTCCTTGCAGCGAGGAAGGATGAGATGTGACCAGATAGAAGGTTATAACATGCTGAAAGTTGTTGAACGTATGGGGAGTTGTTGGTTTGTTTGTTTTTTTTTTCAGACCTGAAATTGCAAACGCGTAGGTGATAGATTTAAGATGCTTCGGAATAGGTACAATGGGGGATATCAGAGTTAAGATTCTTTTTTCGACAGAAAGCGATCGGTTCTGGAATGCACTGCCAGCTACAGAGGCAGAAGCGGAGATATTATGATCTCCAAAAACAAAACAACAAAAAAAACTCTTGATAAGTACATGGAGATTAGAATACTAGAGAGTTGTGCGGTTGCGTATTTCTGGGCAATTTCTAGAGTGATTTAACGTTCGGCACAACGTTGTGTGCAGAAGTATCTTTAATGTGTGTCAATTTCTATGGTCTTTGTTATATTTTCGATTATGTACCATCAGTGGTGAAGATGAGTCTCAGGTATTCCCGTCTATTCTTGAAATATTGTTTTCTTCAGTTATGTCGCTGGGAGGAAAGATACAGATCTTTGAAGTTGAATACTGGGAACTAACAGACGGCAGTGTTCAGATTTACGACTTTGAAGTATAAACTAAAATTAACAATCTAACATCGGAGGCTTTGCTAACTGTACTCTCTAGAGATACCGTCTGCCGTACATCAGTTTCAGCTGTAGAGAAATCCGATGGGTCGAGCTGCCTGACGGACGGCTGTTGATATGTTCCGAAACCACAACGTTCTCTAATCATTTCAAAATGATTCACGTGAGAGGCACTATAAATCTCGATCCTTCATGCTACTGGTCTTCCTAACGTAGGTGTAAACTTCAATTTGCAGTCCGAAGTAAATTACGATTAGTCACACACAGCTCCCTCACATGTTGGTCTGTGCAGTTGCTGAACACATGACCTTTGGATAAGTGACTCGTTGGGCTCTGCTGACACACGATGGAATGCAACATGATGGACCTACCTTGCTGTCCTCGCACGTTCTATGTTGTATACGTCTCTGGTCCCACCAAATGACTGAAGTTCAGACTCCTCGCCCAAAAAAAAACTTGATTTATTTGATGCTGCATATTATACTGCCAAAAACAATCGCCGGTTGTTAAGAAATAACAGATTGTACACTACATTCAGTTATAATAAAGTATAACTAAAGTATATTTATGAATGTTACGTGAGCTTTTTTTATTAAAACGAAAGAAAGTAGAGAAAGGCCTATTCTGCACTAAGATTGGATCTAAATTTCAACATGTCTGTCATTCAGGTATTGGTTCCTCGTCTACGTGAACACACATGACATCTTCCGATTAATGCTCGAAATCATTCTCATACGAACGGCAGTACTAGATCTTCTTGCCTGAGACATCTTATCTTTACAAAACACCTTATGCAGCAGGGACACCATACTCAGCCATCTTCCGTCTTGTCTTCTCCCATCTTCTGCCAAAAACGATTCACGCACCCACCAATGACCACCATCGTGATTCAATAATACCACTTTCCTAAGTTGAACAACAATGGCCCTTATCTCCAGTTCAAAACACAAAATAGGCTGAAAACAGAATCAGACAGCATTTACAGAAATACAAAAGTGAAAATTCTACGGTATTGAAGTAAAAAAAAAATCTGAAACGGTGTGTTACACTCTGCCCTTACCATCGTGCAGTGTTCACATGTCCTTTGACGACACGACCTACCCCACTTGCTCTACCTGCAAGCAATTGATTTCAGACAGTTCCCCGTCCACTTTGTGCACAAACTGTGCAGTGACTTCCCCCAAATGTAAATATAGGGAAAGGTCTTCTCTCTTTCCTCCGGGAATCTGTGCCTAAACTTTAACCCAGCGTCTGTTGCTCTTCCGGTAGCCAAAATTTTCCTCCAGAGATTGCAGATTATTAGTCTTCGCAGCTAATGCATCTGCTGTCTCAGGCAAACTCACTTTAAACGCCGCCTGCACCTTTTAAGGACTCTACGAGTCTCAACTTTTTCATATTATCCGACAATCGTCATTCATCCACTAACTTCAAAATCTGTTGAGACCAAGCCTCATATTCCTCTTCCCTACATAATGTGGGATTGACTCCAGAGAACATTGTCAGCCTACAATAACATCGGAACTTCGAAAATGTTCCCCTGCATTTATCCACCAGTGATGTAATAGCCAAAAGGAACTCAGCATGTAAATCAGCAACTGAAACGCTCAGTGTTTCCATCAGATGAATCAACTCCTACTAAACAAACTGGAAAAAAAAGGTTTTATTTATTGTATCCGCCGTCCGTTGCTGGAGGCTTAAAACAAGCTTAAACACAAACTTACTTGATCATTTTTTAGGACAATCACACAGAGTTCAAGGAAGTTAATCCAGGTTGATAGCTCCACAATGAAACCACTTTTGATTCGGTATCTCTGGGTCGATTAATCTTAAATATTCGCATCTTAAATAGTCCAATGTACATTAATTTGGAGCTCCATAAGAACTTAAAGAAGCAAAGCAACATAAGAAAATAAAGCAGGGTTAGTCTAGCTGGACTGAAGAAGCTGCTCCGCCTTTGAAAAAATCATGCTTAATCTGGCCATGGACTCATTTCCACCGACCTGTATTTTCCCCAGAATCATTATTTCCCCAAACATGCCGAAATCTATTTAACATGTCTTAATTGTATTTACCAATGATATTTTCACTGCTTCATTTGACAGAGAATTGAACATGCTCACCACCATCTCTGAAAATTATTTCCTTCTCATCAGTCCTACATCTCTTCCCCTGAATCACGACACTATGCGCTCAATTCTGGTCTCACCCAAATGTGGTAACAACTGTCCTGCCTGAATTGTATATATCCCTTCCATAATTTTGCATGTTTCTATCAGGACCTCCTGTCTTTCTCCTAAGTTCCGGCGAGCACATACCCAAGCGCCTCAATTTCTCCTCATAGTGCAACCGCCTCATCTCTGGAAACAACTTGGTGAATCTACTCTGCACTGCAACCTCAAGTAAGTAGACCAGAACTGCACACAATACTCCAGTTACAGCCTCAGCAGTACCAGGCACAGTTGCAGCATAACCTCCCTGTTCTTAAATTGAATCACGCTGGCAATTAGGACCAGCATTCCATTTGCCTTCTTGATAGCCTGCTGAACCAGAAAACCAAACCTTTGTGATTCATGAATAAGCACTCCCAACTCCGTCTGCAGAAACAAATGTTGCATTTTTTTTTACCATTTAAGTAATAATTTGCTCCATCATTTTGCCGTTCAGTGTGGATGACTTCGCATTTACAAACGCTGTACTTGATCAGTCAGAAATTTTTCCATTCTATTAACCTAGCTATTTCCGTCTGCAGACTCCCCGTGTCTTCTGCAATATTTGCTTTTCCAATCAAATTAGTATCATCATCACACTTAGATAATCTACACTGAGTCGTCTCATGCAGTTAATTGAACAGTAATGTGCCCAGCACTGTACCTGCAGCACACCGCTGACCACCGATTCTGAAATAGCTAACAAATATGTATTCCCAGAACTCTGAGTTAACTATTGGCTATCCAATACTCTATCCATACTAACACATCACGCGAAACTCCGGGAATCCTTACATTTTGAAGAGTAAGTGGGTAAGACGTGATAAAATAGGACCTAACAAATGTGACAGTGGGAAAGTGTGTATGGAACCGGAGGAAATAGAAGAGGTACTTAATGAATACTTTACTTCAGAATTCACTATCAAAAAGGATCTTGGTGATTGTAGTGATGATTTGCAGCAGCTGTAAAGCATTAGCATGTAGATTTTAAGAAAGAGGATATGCTGGAACTTTTGGAATGCATTAAGTTGGATAAGTCCCGGGACTGGATGATATGTACTCCAGGCTACTGTGGAAGTTGAGGGAAGAGATTGTTGAGCCTCTGGTGATGATCTATGCCTCACCAATGGGGACGGGAGAGCTTCTGAAGGATTGCAGGGATGCGGATGTTGTTCCTTTATTCAAGAGAGGGAGTAGAGATAACCGAAGTATTAATAGACCAGAGAGTCGTACTTCAATAATTAGTAGTTGATGGAGAAGATCCTGAAAGTCAGAATTTATGAAAATTGGGGAAGAATAATAAGATTCGGAATAGTCAAGGGCACGTCGTTCATTACGAGTCTGATTGAATTTTCTGAAGATGTGGCTAAACATATTGATTAAGGAAGAGCAGTAGATGCAGTATATATGATTTCAGCAAGGCATTTGTTAAGGTACCCCAAGCGAGACTTATTGAGAAAGTAAGGATTCATGGGATCAAAGGGGGCATTGCTTTGTAGATCCAGAACTAGCTTGCCAAGAGAAGTCAAAGTGTATTTGCAGACGGGTCATATTCTGCACGGAGGTCTGTGACCAGTAGTGTGCTTCAGGGATCTGTTCTGGGAACCTTAGTCTTCGTGATTGTTTTCAATGTCCTGGATGAGGAAGTGAAGGGATGGTTTAGAAAGATTGCTGATGACACAAACGTCGCGGGAGTCGTGGATAGTGCGGAGGGCTGTCAGGGTTTTCAGCGTGACATTGATTAAATGCAAAACTGTGCTGAAAAGTGACCGATGGAGTTTAACCAATTTAAGTGTGAAGTGGCTCATTTTGTTCGCTCCAATATGATGACAGAATATAGTATTAATAGTAAAACTCTTGGCAGTGTGGAGAATCAGAGGGATCTTGTGGTCTGAGTCCATATGGCGTTCAAGGCAGCTGCGCAGCTTGACACTGTAGTTAAAAAGCCATACGGTGTATTGGCCTTCATCAAATTTGGAAATTAATTTAGGAGCGAAGATGTAGTGTTGCAGCTATAAAGGACCTAGGTCAGACCCCACTTAGAGTACTGTGCCCAATTGTGGTCGGCTCACTACAGGAAGGATGTGGAAACCATTGAAAAGGTGCAGAGGAGATTTAGAAGAATGTTGCCTGGAAGGAGATCATGCCTTATGGGAACAGGTTGAGTGACCTCCGCCTTTTTTCCTTGCAGCGACGGAGGATGAGAGGGAACCTGATTGAGGTGCATAAGATGATGAGATGCATTGCTCATGTGGATCGACAGAGACTTTTTGTCCAGGGCTGAAATGGCTGCCACAAGAGGAGACAGGATTAATGTGCTTGGGAGTAGGTACAGAGGAGATGTCAGGGGTAAGTTATTTTTTTTTTCCTTCTTACGCAGGGAGTGGCGAGACGTGGGATGCGCTACCGGCAAGGATGGTGGAGGCCGATACGATAGTGTAATTTAAGGGACTTTTGGAGAGCTACAAGGAGCTTCGTAAAATAGAGGGTTACAGGCAACTGCAGTAATTTCTAAGGTAGTGTCTCTTTCGGTACGGCTTAGTGGGCCGAAGGGCCTGTAGGTTTTGTATCTTTCTAAATGCTTAAACTTGCCGCGTTTGCAGATTGACCTGGTCCGAGGTTATCATCAGATCCCAGTCCACCCTGAGGGTGTACCCCAGACGGACCTCAGTACCCCCTTTGTCCTGTTCTATTCCCTCAGGATGCAGATCGGTCTCAAAAACGCGGTGCAGACGTTCCAACGCCTGATGGACGCAGTATGGCGAGCGGTGGACTTTCTCTCCATCTACCTGGATGGTATATCGCCAGCCGCTCCCGACGGGAACATCTAGCACATTTACGTCAGCTCTGCCGCCGCTAAAGCTACTACGGCTTGGCTATCAAACCTGCCATGTGCCAGCAGCAGGCGCAGGGGTGAAGCTTTCCGTCCGAGCTTGCGCGATGGGATAGGACAGGTCCAACCCCACAATCAGAGGCGTTCACCTCAACCATGAATTGACGGGATGGGTCCGGATGGACCAGGATGGAAGTGGTGGTGAAACGCCTCTTTAGGTCGGTGAATGCTGAGTCCGGTTCGCAGTCCCCGCAAAACGGTGTGGCAAAAGGTTAAGCCGGGTAAGGGTGGGGGGGGGGGGGGTGGGCGCCACTCGAATGTTGTCTCTGATGAATCTGCGGTAGAAGTTTGAAAATCCCAGGATTCGTTGAAGTTGTTTGCAGGTCGTGGGTCTAGGCCATTCCTTAACTGCCCGGGTCTTCTCGGAGTCTGCTTTTACCTGCCCGCTTTCAATGATATAGCCTGGGAAGCTGAGCGAATGGACTTGGAACTCGCATTTTTCTGCCTTTGCAAAAAACTGGTTTTCCTATCGTATCTGGAGGACTTGACGGATATGCTCTACGTTTTTCTTGGAGGGCTTCTAGAAAATATCAGGAGATCATCAAGGTAAACATATACGAACCGATTGATAAAGTCCCTCAGCGCGTCATTGATCGGGGTTTGGAAAACTGCAGGAACATTGGTGAGGCCAAACGGCATGACCAATTATTCAAGTGGCCTAGTGCTGTATGGAAGGCCGTCTTCCATTCGTCCCTCTCCGTTGCCTGACTAAATGGTAGGCATTGCGAAGGTCCAGCTTTGAGAAGATGTTGGCTCCATGCAATGGTTCAAATGCTGAATTGATGAGGGGTAGAACTTACTTGTTCTTAAATGTTATATTATTTAGGCCTCGGTAGTCGATACAAGGACGAAGCGTCCCGTCCGCATTTTCTACAAAAAAAAAAGAAACCGGCGCCTACAAGGGAGAATGAAGACCTGATAATGCCTGCCGCGAGGGACTCACTAATGCATTTCTCTATGGTCTGTCTCTGCGGTCAGGATAGGTTAAAAAGGCAACTTGTGGGTAGAGGGGCTGCGGGTAGAAGTTCGATAGTACAATCTATATGTGCGCTGCGGATGCAGGGAAAGTTCCCGTTGTTTACTGAACACCTGTCCCAAGTCATGGTAGTCAGTGGGGACGCTGGATAAGTCGAGGGGTTCTAAAACAGGAGGGATCGCGGTAGCTTGTCTGGGAGATGGGGCCGACCGCAAACAGTTAGCATGGCAAGACGGGCATCATTCAGCTATCCTTCCAGTAGACCAGTCGATATGGGGATTGTGTTGGGTCAGCCATAGATACCCTAGAACTACCGGTGTGGTGAATGAATGAGACTGAATCGTACCTCCCCCCGATGGTTGCCGGATAGGTTAAGGGGCGGCGTACGGTGAGTCAGCCGAGCCAGCAGTTTTCCGTCCAGGGCTCGGGCCTGCACGGTGGTGTTTAGCGGCTCGCGAGGTATTCCGGCTTGGGTAGCTATGTCTTCGTCCAGCGGATAGCTTTCAGAACCGGAATCCACCAAAGCGGATAGGAACAGGGACTGTTGTTGGCAATACACGGTTGCCAGGATCTGCATCCGAGTCTGGAGTGCTGAAGGGAATATCATTCGGCTCACAAGAGCTCCCTTTCCCATTGGTGAGCCCTCCCTTTTGGGCGCTGCGGGCAGGTGTCCCGAAAATATCCTGACTGGCCACAATAGTCGCAATCCCTAGCTCTCCACTTCCGAATTCGTTCGGCCAGTGAGAGACGGTTCTGTCCCAAAGGGTGCGGACGGCCGTAGCAGGAGCCACTCTGGGAATCGCTGGGTAAGGGCTGGACAAGTCTGACAAGGTGGACTGCGGCTTTCCCGAGGAGCGGGGCGACTGGTTCTCTCTCTCTCTGATGCTCTCGAAGCCGATAATGTAATCGAATAGCTAGTGAGATCAGAGAGTCCAGACCGTCCGTGTCGTCCCTCGCGGCTATTTCATCATTTATCTTGTCCGACATGCCCTGTCGAAACACCTCCCGTAGGCTTCGTCATTCCACCCGGACTCTGCGGCTAAGGTCCGGAATTCAATGGAATACCTGGCCACATTTAGCATAGCCAGATGAAGTGTCAGCAACCGTATCGTGGTATCATCCTTACCGCGAATGGATTGTTGGAAGGAGAAAGAGGAATCAACCACTGTTCGGTTGTCCCATCTCGCGGTTTCCCAAGCCAAGGCATATATCACTATCCCCTCGTAGAAGCCCCATGATGTACGCCATCTTTGATTTATTGGAAGTGTAGATTCTTGGCTGCAGCTCAAAGACTAGTCAGCATTGTAACAGGAAGGTCCGTCACCTACCTAGGTCTCGGAGGTAGGGTTCAGGCTCGGGTACATACTGCTCTCGAGGGGATGGTGTTGCTGTTTCTGGGGGCAAAGCCATCCCGAGCGATGTGGGTTGCTTGGCCGGGGTTCTTGAAAGCGACGGAGAAAACGAAGCGGAGACCAGGTCCTCTTCTTCACTGACCTTCTGAACATTCGTGGTCAGTGTGTGAAGGTTTTCCGTGATCTCCCGAAGTAGTTGTACGTGGGCGTCCAATAGGTAGCCCTGGCTGGCCAGTGTCTGTCGCCCGGTATCCGTGTCCGCTGGGTTCATCGTGACCAGTTGGTTCTGTTGTAAGGATGTGGAATTGGAACGAACCCAAGTGCTGAACACGGGCGCGCAGGAGGCCGTGTCGAGAGGCGTTACATGTCACAAACATGTAGAATGCTTTGGGGTTTTCGTTAATTCAGCCCACCAAGGCCTTCTCAAGGCCCCTTCTCGTTCCCCTAATTTCCTTTTTAAGCTCCTTTCTAGTAGCCTAATAATCTTCTAGATCTCTAATATTACCTAGCTCTCTGAATGTTTTGTAAGCTTTTCTTTTCTTCTTGACTAGATTTATTACAGTCTTTGTACACTATGGTTCCTGTACTCTACCATAAATTTCCTCTCTCATTGGAATGTACCTATACAGCACTCTACTCATATATACTCTGAATGCTTGCAATATTTATTCCTTACTTATTCCTGAGAATATCGGTTTCCAATTTAAGCCTCCAATTTCCTACCTCATAAGTCTCCTGAATCCAATTAAAAGTTTTTCTAACCTGTCTGTTCCTTCCTCTCTCCAATTACAACGTATATCAAAAATGCTCTCCCTCTGTGAAATCTGACGCCTAACCAGGTTCACTTCCCAATAGCAAATCAATTACATCTTCTCCTCATGTAGGCTTATCTGCATGAGATATCAACAAACCTTCATGAACGCACCTAACAAACTCCACCCCATCTAAACCCCTCGCTTTAGGGTGATACCAATCGATATTTAGGAAATTAAAATCTCCCATCACGAAAACTTTGTTAATATTATACCTTTCCAGGATCTGTTTCCCTATCAGCTCCTCGATATATCCTGTTACTATTAGACGGCCTATAAAAAAACACCCAGTACGGTTATTGACCCTTTCCTGTTCCTAACCACCCACAGAAACTCCGTAGAAAATCTCTCTCTGGCGTCCACCTTTTTTCAGCCGTGACACTGTCTCTGATCAAAAGTGCCACGACCTGTTTTGGCTCCCTCCCTGTCCTTTCTAAAACATCTAAAACCCGGCACTTTAAGTAATTATTCCTGTCCGTGAGTCATCCAGGTCTCAGTAATAGCCAACCACGTTTCTCCAAGTACTGATTCTCGCTCTAAGCTCATCCGCTTTGTTCAGAACACTCCTTGAGTTAAAATAGACACATCTCAGCCTTCGGGCTGAGCGTGTCCCTTCTCTATCATCTGTCTCTTCTCCCTCTCGCACTGTCTACAAGCTTTCTATATTTGTGAGCCAAACTCCTCTTCCCCAGTCTCTCCAGTTCAGTTCACACCCCCCACAATTCCTTCCCACAAAACTCTTCCCAGTAGCCTGAGCATACATATCACTCCAGGATATTGGTCCCCCTGGGATTCAGGTGCAACCCGACCTGTTTTTGCAGGTCACACATGCCCCAAAAGACGATCTAGTGATCCAGAAAAATGAATCCCTGCACCCTGCTCCAAACCCTCAGGAACGCATTTAACCGCCACCTCATTCTATTGCTATTCTCACTGTCGCGAGTCACAGGCAGTAATTGCGAGATTACTAGATTTCTGGTCCTGCTTCTCAATTTAATTCCTCTCACCCCATAGTCTGTTTTCTGGGTCTCCTCCCTTTTTCTTACCTATCTCATTGGTACCAATATGTCGCACAATCTCTGGCAGTTCTCTGTCCCACTGCAGGATTTATTGGACGCGATCCGAATCATCCCAGACACTGGCACCTGGGAGGCAGACTGCTATCTGAGTTTCTTTTCTGCATCCATAGAATCGTCTGTCTGAGCCCCGAAGTACAGAGTCTCCTATCACTGAGATCTTCCTCTTGTTTTCTCTATCCTTCTGAGCCACAAGGCCAGACTCTGTGCTAAGGCAAGACCACTGCCTCTTCCCCCAGTTAGGCTGCCCCCACCAACAGGACTCAAACAGGAGTACTTATTGTCAAGTGGTACAGCCACAGGGTTCCCTCTAATACCTGACACTTCCCCTTCATCCTCCTGACTGTGACCAACTCCTCTGTCTCCTGTGGCCCTGCTGTGACTACCTGCTGGTACCTCTTCCCTGTCAACTCCTCGCTCTTCCTGACTAGGCGAAGGTCATCGAGGTGCATCTCCAGTTCCGTAACTCTGTTCCTCAGGGGCACAGTTCGACACACCTGGTGAATCTATGCCCGTCCGTGAGGCTGGGAGACTCCAGGACACCCCACGTCTGACACAGAGCACTGCGAAATAGCCTCACACACGTATTTGCTGCCTCACCCTGTTTCTCTGCTGCCTCTCACTCCGCGGCCCGCTCCGTCGCTGTCAGCTGGATATGGGTACATTCTTTTTAAACCTTTCGCGCTCTAGTGGCTGACGCCACGCGCCTCCGTAGTCTCGTCTCTCTTTCACCCGAGTAGTAAAAAAAGAACTCACTTCGCTCCGAAAGTTCAGCAGTTCACTCTCAGTCTTCTTGCACCGGTTTTACTTTACTGATGACTTCTTCAACGCTTATGATGCGACCTTATTTTCTATAATCTTCAATCCATAAGGCAAAACTATCCTTCACGTTGCTCCTTTCTGTTGCACCATTTTGACAATCGAAACTTTTGTTTCACATTTCCATTACCGTTAGCTATACGCTGTCAGATGTCTCTGCTTCATCCCTAAAAGTGCCATTGCACTTTGCATTATCAGAGCTGGAAAAGGCGTGCCTTGACCCGATCTGTACACTTACTTAATTCACACAGAGTAAAAATATGTTTCAATAAGATCTCTGTGTTAGCTTTAGCCATCTTAGTTAAAAAAGCTTCCAATCACTTTGTGAACATATCGACCTCTTCACAAGTACTTTTCTATATTACTGGAATATGTGCCAAATGGTGTATCTACAAAATTATTCGGAACCATTCAACTTGTCTGATCTGTAGAGGGCGCCTTTCTTCATTTTTAAGTCTCTATATTTCTTCTGCAATATTGCCCCGTGCTCCTTCCAATCTCCCAAATTTGCTGCTGTTATCCCACACCTCCCCCCATTTAAAGCAATTTGGTTCAAAATTTTGAGTGGGATTTTACCTTTCAGAATCTGTAGTAGTATTTTGAAATATATTCCGGAGCATAGAAGCTGATGCAATGCTATGGACGAAATATTATGAGTTAAAGATTTTGATGGATGAAAGACCAATATTATATTTTGAATACAAAAGCCGGTTTTGCAGTTAATTTTGTTAAATATATTGTTTTGGCTTTCAGCAGAAACGAATCTGCGGACAAATACATGAAATTGCTCATCTCGTAAGAATTAGATCCAAGTTAATGAGATAGATTGTTTGATAATAGAAAGTTGTACTCAAACATAATTTTCAATTTTTGGCTATTGTTCTGGGTATTGTTTAGCAGAAGGGAACAGTATGTGTACCTAGCCTATCATTGTTATTTTATTTCATAAGGGTACAGGAACAGGCTTTGCTTCGACAATCGATTTGTACAGCTATGAAATTAACTGTGCTGACTACATTATTTAGACTTCGGAAAACTTTGTTGGAGACTCCGCTGCCCACGATATCGTTAATAAAACTCGCTTCACCTCGAAGTTCGTATCTATTTTAATTGCGATTAAATTTCAACGAATTTCTTTATCAGATTAATGTTCCAAACAATTGGGTGAGGATGGGTTCCCTTTAGATACGGAATTCAAACGAATTTGAGATAAATGTCTCTGACAATATGAGTTAGGCTTGCGAGGAGTTCCTTTCACCGTGAGCCTCTGTGACTCTGCAGGTTAGACAAGACCAGTGGAGCAAGCCCGATGCAGACTTGGATCAGCTCGGCCGGTGACCATCCATGTGCTCCTGGAGAGGGGCAATATAGTCTGTGGAAGACAGATTCCGAAAGCCACACCGAGTTCTGTAAGTAGTCAAATGAAAGCACAATAGGGAGTTCTGGATAGATCTCTGGACAGAGAAGGGTAAGTAAATTCTATTGTGATCTACAACGAATAACATTTTATTACAGATTAAGCTATGCTGAAGTGAAGAGACCAAAGCAAGAGGCCTGCCTATTCACTGACTTAGACTTCGATGAATAGACTGTAAAGGGGGGTTTCTTCTTTTTCTTTGGTAATGCGTATGCTAATCAAAATGGCTTATTTGTTTTGTTAAAAGTAGGAATGCTTCTTTTTGGGAGAGAATGCTGGAAGCTTGTTTGGGTTAAAATTTACTGATAACGAGAATTGTATACCTTTGTAAACCAATTGGCATTAATGTTGTTCTTTCTTCTGAGTCTGTAAGCTATTGTTGGCGGGCTTTTGGGGAGATTGGTTAGAGGGGGTGAGAGAGAGAGAGGACGCAATGCTGTAAACCGGGCGAGGAACGGACCCCAAGCAGGGGTTCAAGGCCAGGAGGTACCCCGAGGAGAGGAGACTAAGATAGATGCGATTGGTTGACCACTTCGGGTGGTCCTAAGCTGCGAGTCGAGGAGTTCGGAGGGGATCGAATGGTGGCCAGAAGACTTCAGTAATTGAGCTCCAACGGTTGTGCACGAAGTGGTTTGGACTTTGATAAGTTTGGCGCCTTTTCTTTATTTTCTTTTCCTTCATGTATACTGTATGGTTATTAACTACTTAGTTATAGTATTCTTTATAAACTGTAATTATTTAATCGCATACAGTGGCCTGTTTGTTCTTTGGCGAGGCGGGGACATCACACGGCATCCACGCTAGCTGATTATCCAGTTTGGCGGGGCCGAAGGCTGCTCCCCCTCGACGAGAACTAGCTGCGCGGGCCTGAAGAGACACAGGGGGTTACATTTTCGGGTGCTCGTCCGGATTGATTTCTGTGGAAGCTGTGTGATCGCCCTCTTTATATTATATCTGCGGCAAATAGCTGGTGTGCCTTTGTGAGTGTGCGATTGCTAGTTATGTTGGGTGGGGTGGCTGTTGGTGCCACTGAGGGCGTTGTTCGAGTTCCGACTATCGTTGACGAAATGGTGGTGGGGCCATGGGCTGTCCATGATGTTAAGTGAGCGAGGAAGGACTGGTGGGTATGTTCCAGCTATAGTGGGCTCCGCCCGGTTGTTGGAATAATGTCCAGCTCTAAATGGACGGAGGCTTGGGCAGAGCGGACTTCTCAGTTGTTGGGTGAGTGGCGGGGCTGGGCTGAGGGAAAGTGACTGGGATTGGTTGAAAGTTTCAGTAGGCGGGCTGGTGACGTTGTCAGAACTGTCGGGTATAATTACCTCGAAGTGACAGCTACAATTTCTGGGAAGGTGTGGGAAAATGCGTTTGGTTAGACTGGAAGTCAAATGCCGCAGCTGGGGGGCTTACCATATCCGTGGCAGGAGATTGGTGGAAAGTTTTCAGGGTATCCCTTTTGGTTAGGTGGCCAGATAAATTGGTTGCGGTGCCAGGGGGATCTGTCAAAGGGATCAGCTCCTCCCTCAGTTGTTCAGTTGATCCGAGAGGTGTCGGGAAACTTAGAGGAGGCCCAGTGGGGGAACGGCTTGGGGACTCTGGGGGAGCACGTTCCCAGCAATGTACCAAGGAACTCCTGAAAGGAACTGACCCTATTCCTGAAAGCTTAGAGGCACCACGCACTCAGGAGTCGTTACGGATGGATGGAAGCCAAGTTAAAGCCATCCTCGACACCGGGGCGCCGGTTAAATTGCTGTACAGTTTGTTTTATAACCGTTATTAGAAGCATTCACCCTTGACGACATTGAGGGCACTGGAGATTTGGGGTACCAGTGCCGGTGATTATCCAAACGACGGTTGTTGGTCAGTGAAAATGGAGTTCTTAAGGTCAAATGTGGGGGTGATTGAGGTTCGTGAATCGTTAATGTTGATGTGTCCGGACACTGTTGAGACGGGAAGCGTTTCGGTTTTGGAGAGGACCAATACCCTGCTGGTGCGCTTGGGGGCCTGCCTGGAGGAGGCGACTGAGCGTTGCTTGGAGGCATTGTCGATGCACCCAGAGTTTCTAGCTGCTTGTGCGGACGTGTGTAGCAGCATTGGGCCGCAACCGAATTCAGACAAGAGCCGCTGGTGTTACGGCCGGGGGAAGTATCTAAGGGTGAGACCCTCTTACTGGACGCTAGGAAAAACCACGAGGGCGGGGGGTTGACCGCTGAAGACACCTCGGTGAGAGAGAGGTTGCGGCAACTGGTCCCTACAGCCGTGGAAGACGTAGGCAGCTTGTGTGTTGATTATATTGCGCTGAAGAGCGGCACTGTCAGTGAACAGAATATAGCCCTGAGGGTCGAAGAGGCGATGGCCTGTCTGAGTGGTGCAAAGTGGTTTAAGGTGCCGGATCTGAGGAGTGGATGTTGCCAGATCTCGATGAGTGGGGCCGACAAGGAGAAGACGGCCGTTATAGGTCCAGTAGGAGTCTTCCAGTCCGAAAAGATGCCACAGGGCACATCCGGATCCCTTGCAAACTTCCCGCGGGACATGTGGAAGACCATGGGGGTGTGAAAGCGTTTGGAATTTTGACGTATGTGGATGATCTCTTGGTATTTGGATTTGCCTCGGAAGAATATGAAGTGAGTTTCTTGCAGGAACGGCTGAGAAGTACAGAGCTAAAGTGTTTTCTGGACACGTGCCAGGGCTGGCGAAGGTCGCAGCTCGTGAATGACTGTCTCTACGGAATCAACTTTGAAATGAAGACGGAGAGACTTGAGAGAGTGATCTGGAACCACTGGGAAGAGTTACAAGTTGGAGTGAACGAAGTAAGTTGTCTGACTGAGGGCAACAGCAAACTGAGAGCCTGGAGAGAGGAGTTTGTGGAGGTGAAGAAATTGCAGACAAATCTCGGAAGAGGGAAGCGGAAGCTGGAAGGGAACCTGAAGATGACCATC
Organism: Hemitrygon akajei; assembly: GCF_048418815.1. Taxonomy (NCBI): domain Eukaryota; kingdom Metazoa; phylum Chordata; class Chondrichthyes; order Myliobatiformes; family Dasyatidae; genus Hemitrygon; species Hemitrygon akajei. The sequence goes on along the minus strand of NC_133148.1, from coordinate 58,521,253 downwards.
GACAGTTCAAATGAAGTGCTAAACCTGAAAGTTGATCTAGAAGAAGTCATGAGGATTAAAAAACTGGATATAAGTGCAGTGAATATTGAACTGGAGGCTGACCAATCTTTAACTGCACATTTTCAGGTCGGGGTGGAAGAAGCTGTTGGAGTAACTGCGTCCTAGATTGAGATGGCCCGGACGTGTGAGTCAGAACTGCTGAGCCTGTGGCGAGATTTGCAGGAGCCAGAGAAAAAGCTGATATCTCGATTGTAGGCGGATGAAGAGACTGCAGGAGCAGTGCAGGCCACGAGTTAACGTTTGGAGAAGATCAAACAGCAGCTACCTATCGCAGAAATGAGGAAGAATACGGATTCGAAGGATGATGTGCTGGATGTGTGGTACATACTTCCTTTTGCTGAATTTCCCTCGATTGAGAAAGAGACCTTTGGTCCTTCTCCCATTGAGTCAGGTGTAGTGGGGAGGGTTTGCCGTGTGCAGTGGGGGGCATGAGTGAGAGTTTGAGAGAGGAGTTGATAGTGGGCCAGAAGTATCCCTAGTTGTGTCCGAGCCTGAAGGGTTTTGGTTAGGGAGTACGGTGGTCTCAGAGGGTTTGGAAACTCCCAGATAAAAAGGCCTATGTAGCGCCTGAGGAACAGGGCGTGAGGTTTACTCTGTGGGGAGATGTCACTGTTTGTGCTTGGGTCAGGGTGTGTTGGCAGGAAAAGTGGGCGAGTAATTTAATAGTCATGAGGACATGACTTTTATTTGGTGAGGGGAGAGTGTAAAGGGGGTTTCTTATTTTTCTTTGTTGCTGCGTATATTAATCCAAATGGCTTCCTTGTTTTGTTAAAAGTAGGAATGCCTCTTTTTTGAGAGAGAGTTCTGGAAGCTTGTTTGGGTTAAAATTTACTGATATCGAGAATTGTATTCCTTTGTAAACCAATTGGGATTAAATTTGTTCTTTCTTCTGAGTCTGTAAGCGGGCTTTTGGGGAGATCGGCGCTAGGTAGTGAAAGAGAAAGGTCGCGATGCTGTAAACTGGGCGAGGAACGGACCCCAAGCGGGGGGCCAAGGCCAGGAGGTACCCCGAGGATAGGAGACGAAGATAGATGTGATTGGTTGACCACCTCGGATGGTCCTGAGCTGCGAGTCATGGATTTCGGAGGGGATCGAATGCTGGCCAGAAGACTTCAGTAATTGGAGAAAAGAGCTCCAACGGTTGTGCACGAAGTGGTTTGGACTTTGATAAGTTTGGTGCTTTTTCTTTATTTTCTTTTCCTTCATGTATACTGTATCGCTATTAACTACTTAATTATTGTAATCGTTATAAGCTGTAATCAGTTAATCGCATACGGTATCCTGTTTGTTCTTTGGCGAGGCGGGGAAGCATCCACGCCAGCTGATTACCCAGTTTGGCGAGGCCGAAGGCTGCACCCCCTAGACGACAACGAGCTGAGCGAGCCTGAGGCGACCCAGGGGGTTACAATACCAACTGCGGAACAAGGTAATGGATTATATTAAGACTGAGTAACTGCTGGGTGAGCTCCTGGTACATCCGGGCTCCCTGTCGCACAAAGTCGGACTAGAAACTAGAGATATTAGGTTTATGATTTTTCTTCTCTTTTTTTAAATGGATGGAACCAGGGAGAATGTTCATATGTAGGCTCATTTGATTGAATAAACTTTGAAATACAGTATGTGGTGCTTCAAAAAATTGGAAGAAATGGCAAACAATCCATAGTCACCAAAACCTAAAGCTAAGATGGAAAAGGGAAAACATAAGAACAGTATTAGATGCTACTTCCCGCTCCCCACTCTTCTCCTGCGTGATTCCATCCTAAATTTTTAGATGTCGGGCTGCTAGATGATCCTGTTATGGAAATTGCGATGTTTGTTACGGCCACTGAGCAAAATAGGCCAGGGCAGCTGCGAAGACAAATTCACTTGTCTCAGCCCTGTTTCGCGAAATAGCTTATCGCATAAAATCAGGTTTCCATATTCATTGCCTCGAGTACAGGTAGTGAAACAGGAGCAGTCACATCCTCTGGACATTACACAGGATGAGGTGGTGCTCACCCTATCCCGGATCCATAGATTAGAATCTATTGAGCAGCAACAGGACATAGCGATGACCATATGGAATGTGAAGTTCATAATGAACAAGGATTCACGGTACCCCGGGAAACCGATGGGGATTGGGTACCGAATGCAGGTGGAGGTGAATGTATCCACAGTATGCAGAAACACATTGTTAGAGCAGACCATTGGCACAATCCTAGTTAAGCCAAATAGCAAAGTGATATTCGGGAGGTCACGAGATGAAAACGAAAACCAGTGGGACCGTAACTGATAAAATTTTCCGGCGTGGGAATATAGCGCAGGAATGGAACTGGAATAGATTGGACCTTTCGAATTGCTTTGTTTGTCAACGACCCGAAGTAGCACACTCACTTATGTTGATGATGAATATAAGGAAAAAGCCAGAGAACATGCAGGTGAGTGTTATAAACTTTGCTTTCAGTGATTTTTTTTTTGACCTGAAGGGATAGCCGCCGACAGTCAACTTTTATATTCTCAGATAAATTACTTCCTTGAGTGGCACTACACCGTACCTCATGCATCACTAAGAATAACCCCCACTCTAAGATTAAATATTTGAGTCAGATAGTGAAATGGTTAAAATAGCTAAATCTGGGCACCATTCTGATTGTCCATCTACATCCCTGCGCAGGAAGTCAGTTAACACCTGTGCGGTTTACGTACAATAAACAATCATATTCCTGGACGAGATTTGTCTCAGGGCTGTACTGATTTTCCAGCGACATATGCAGCTCCCATACATTTACTGTTGCCAGCCACACGTGTCATTTCATAATATTTTTTCCTCCATATGACACACCGGTCCTCCGCTCATCACACACATACTGCAGTGGTATTGATAAATAGTTTAAAGAATCTCCATTTTTGGCGCAATAGTTTCCATCCCAACTGCAAGCAGTCCGGCTTGCTGGTGGCTTGTGCAAGAATTGAGAGATGTGAAATAACTCGTATGCCCAATTTCCCCGTTATACCGAATACAAATGTCCTTTTGACCGTTCTCCTATCTGAAACTGTATGATACCCGAAGATTCACCTCTACCTCGTCTTTTTCTAAGTCTTTCCGCACGGAGACAGCAAATCCCAGTGCGCCATTGTGTATAATGAACAATAATATACTTGGCTGAAATTGTCTCAGGGCTATACACTCCTTCCAGTGATATATGCAGCTGCGCTACACTTCACTGCTGCCAGCCACGCGCATCATTTTACACTCTGCCTCCTCCTATATGACACATGCAGTCCTCCACTCATCCATCCATACTGATGAGGATCAAACAACTTTTACATTGGATACTGTCTTCAGCTAACTGATGATGTAACCGTAGTCTTTGGCCAGTAGAGGATGTTGCCAGGTTGTGCCCAGATTCCATGGACTGTTTCCACCGTTAACCATTACATTCTCCATTTTGCGGTGCACCAAGTGACTTCGCGATACACATCTCCCGCTTGCTCCATATCAAGCAAACGGCTCTTTCTAGTCCCTTCCCGATATGTGAGCTGCTTGTTCTTAGTCTTTTCATTAGGGCTCAGTGCACACAATAACCTTCAATCTGACCTTGTCATGGAGCCGCTACAACTGATCTCAACGGGGAATATATTTTTATCTATGTCTGACAACCTTTGTCCGTACGATCAGGAACTAAGTATTGGTATTTCAGGACATTTGTCTAGTGAGACTACTCGCATCATTCTACCCATGGCAATGTAACCTCCATCAGCATTATTTTTTACCTTTGCTTTTGTTGTCTTTTGTAAACCATAGCAAGATCTCATTTTACCACTACCTCTGTGAAATGCATCTTTATCTCCTATCATTTGGCAGTTTCCAGCAGACTGGTGTTTGACGTTTTTGACAGCACTAGCATTGTCTCTCCTTGATACAAAATAACTGTCCTGTTTTCCTCTCCGCCATGTGGTCTCACTTTACACCTCTGATGATCCAGTGTGTCTGCAAGGGATAGTGGGACCTGATACTGATGCTACCGATAAAGTCTTGTGTTAAAGCTGTTATGTATGTTGAGGTTCTGTGCGACAATGTATCTCGCAGATGACAAAGCAGGTAGTTATAGTACTCTCTCATACCCTTGAGTGCAGCTGTGATCGTTTTGGGAGAAAGTTATATAATGACAGCATGCCAGAAAGAAAAGCCGTATGCTGCAGGCTCCACACTCAGACCTAGTAGTCAAGGCTTGAGAAAATCCTTTTTAGTCCAGTGAGCCGAACATAAATACCATTGGTGTAAGTTTTACTTCCTCGCTGTCCTTTACCTCTGTCTAAAACACGTCACATCTATTGCATGCTCTTGCACTCTCCCATAGTGGGAAATGTGCCTAGCCGGGGGTTGCCATTTCTGGAATTGGTTGTTAATGACTTATCCTAATTGCTAAATGCCCTGTCTATGGCCGAGCTGACGGACCACTTTCGGCCCGATCTTTTTATAACTACTGCTATGTTTATTCACTTATCATCGGAATCTCGTACTGCAAACACAACTCTACACATTGCTACCTTGAGGAACCCCTCTTCCGATGACAACGGGAGTTGTAGCTGGCCTGTTCATATGTAGGGACCCGCTGAAGTAAAAGTTGGGGGAATTACCATTCTCCTTCTCAGGTACTTGTTGTCTTTACTCCTGATGCATTCTACAAAAGCCTCGGGGATCTTAAAATCGTCGAAACTAGAGATGACATGGAATAGATGATTTTGCTACAACCATGTTTGAAATTTAACAGAGGTCCAGTTCTGTCGATCTTGTGCAGACACTCTTCGATCTGCGTTAGTGTGTCGGTGAATTCTTCTGAAGGCGTGTCGAACGTGTCGGATCTGGTGAACTAGATCAGGTATGGATGGCATAGCTGGTCGAGAAAAGTCGTATTTCATTGGTTGGATATTCTTTTGATTGGCATCTTCATCTCCACAGCATCAGTCGTACAAACTGCAGTTCCTGTATAGTTGCACATCCAGCAGGGCGGAGCATACAAGTCTTTGAGGGTGAAATTGTCATCTTTTGTGCTGAAAGTAGTCCGCAACAGTCGCCAAAGTTTGAGAAGATGTGACTGCAAGGATTGCAATGCGCTTCATGGAGAATTGCCATATTCCTAGGTGGACAGTTCCATGCTGTATAACTTGCTCGGGGGTAGAAGTTTAATGAAATAGCTTAAACCGGGTTTCACAAGTTTTCTGGAATTCATTTGGGATAATGACACACTAAAATTATTTCTTTTAAAATATGAATAGGAATAGAAAGGAACAGAAAACGTGACGTTGTGTATTATGGCGGTGAAGTCTATGAAACTTCACTTCCCCAACAGATTTCACCTATCAGTCTGCCCGGAGATCTCAACCCCGTCCCTCTCTGCGTTCAGGTCGTAAGGACGTGTATGGGACTCCTTATGTTGCAGAAGAGGTAAGGTCACTGCAAGTGTTGCAGTGGGAGGTTTCATGATTCTCTACTCCGGCTAAAACAGCAGACATTTGGGGGTTTGGAAATGGCCACAATCGCTTAGAACCATTGCGTTTACTTCTGTATATCCTGACAGAGCTAAAATGATAGGGGAAATAGGCTGCTGTGATAGGTGTACAAGCAGATTGTTAGACTGACGAGGGGCAAAAATGATCATCGCATTGACTTTCGTAGCAGTTTTCCTGCTCCCATTTTTCTGACAATCAATCTGCTTTGCAAACTATTGTATTTTATGCGTCATCTTCTCGAAAGATCCAGAAAAGCAATGCCAAGAAAGAACAACAACAACTCCGTCAAAACAATTTAGAAGTTGAGGTGTTTTGCTCTGGTGACATGTCGTTGAAAAGAACATAATTCTTTATATTCAGAAAATTTGTTTTTTTCTTCAGTTGCAGCAATACAACACGAAGTACGGCCTAAGAAACCTTGAGGCATCCTGTCCCTGCAACGACAGTCAAAACAGATTATCTCCAGCTGATCATGGAATTAGCTACATTTTTCATTTAAACTACACAGTACATCTTTGGATTTCTAAGGAAACCAGAGTATTCGGGGAAACGACTCGTATTCGTTCGTGAGGACGCAGGAAGAGTATTTAAAAACTCAGCGCCGGAACCGAAAAACGTTCTCTGAATTGACCCGAACAATAGTAAAGCCGTGCTAACCACGCATCTGCCTGTTGTCCAAGTGAATAGAGTGAGAGAGAAAAAAGTGCTAGAGAGGAAAGATAATTTTCTTTTTTAAGAAAACACAGAAACAGACGGTTATAGACTCATATGCCAAGTGCTAAAGGGGTATCGAATTATACAAACTATAATTTAAAAAAAAAAACGAATAAAAAAGACGTCCTATATGTCAAGGAAACAGAAATAGAAAATAGGGAATTATGAATGGCCAGATAAAGCCAGGGACATGGGGGAGGACAGAGGACAGAAGGACAGATGACGACATTTAGGGAGAAGGGAATAGTGCAGAATTCAACAGTAAGGTATACAGGGATATTGACGCATGTAGAAATTGAGAAAGGGAGCGTGAGTTTGACGGAGATGGAGATAAAGTGAAAGAGCAAGAGCTATGTAGCTAAACGACAGACATTCTTTGTGCTACTTACCTATTAAATTGGTAGTGCTGCCCGGTGTGTCTCTGTAAAAATGGCAATCTTTCTACCGTCGGTCTCTAGAAATCCTGGGTTGCTGAAGATTCTGGTCTCTTTTATCAAGGAAGAGCAAGAAGACTGCCCACCGGAATACGTTGGCTCAGTCGTTTCGGCTAAATTAATGTTTTTGAAATGGACAGACAAAACATTAGAATATACATATTTGAAAGGGCGTGTTTTATTTTTTTTTCTCCATGAAATATATCCAAATAACTGCTGCAAAATGCTTCAATTTCTCCATAATATCCGGGCAGGCTTTACGCTGAGCTGCAGAAAGAGGTTATTTTCGGGACCACTCTACCGTATTGCGCCGTATATCTCCACGACATCGAATTCAATCTATCGTGGCAGGTGCTCTCAAAATGCTGGCCCGGGAGCTGGTAAGCTCAATTAGCACTGAAACATAAAACAGATATCAAATGAAGCAATGAAAGGATGTGAACACACACACAAAGAAACCCAAACAGAAACACAGACACACGAGCGCGCGCGCTCGGGCGCTGGCACGGTAGTATAGAGACAGACACAGAGATACAGTTACCGATGCGCAGAGACTGAAGGAGTATTGGAAAGAGCGAAAGGATAGAAACCGAGGAGCAGAGATAATTATACACTATAATACGGATAATAGCTCTATAGTACGGGACTGCAGTTCTTCTATGACGTGGACAGTATATTTTACCATTGTTTGCCTCTTTAGAAAACCCAAGATATGTGTTCTATATACATTTGTCTCAGTAAGTGACGTCCGTTTGAGAATTGTCCTGGTCTTATCGCTGCTTTAGTGAAAGCCGGCAAAAAGATCTCTTTTTTTATTCCACCGTATATCGCTTTGGCATGTCGATCAGCTGTGTGAGAGCTGCAGGCCTATGTCGTCAGAAGGTTGTCTCAGTCTGGGAACGGGCAACAGGGATAGGGAATCTTCGTCACTATTGATGATCAAGCCAATGTTTACATGAACAGATGCAACACCTCTAAAACTGTGCATGATGTCTCGCCAGTCAAAAGCCACTTCACCGGCAATCTACTTCTCTTTCTCGTTCTGTACCTGCTTCTAATCAGTACCGCTATAACACCGCTACTTAGTGTTCAGCACCAACACAATATTTCGTCTTTATCCTCTTGCTTTTCCCACATATATCCTTCTTTTTCTACGCATTCACACATTTTGTTTACGAATCAGGAGCTGCAGTGTTCGTTTTGCTTGTTGGCAACACTGATGGAACATGTCATGGAATGGGAAAGTTAACGGTGCCTCTCATTGCAAAGATGCAGTCTACCCGGTGAAGTGTTTCCAGCAGTGTTATTATTTATTTTTCATCTTTCCTGCACTTACAGAGGAATGCGTTGCAACGCCTTATAGTCTCCCTCTCCGGCTGTCTCTTTCTCTCTCTCTCTCTCTCTCTTAAACACATATTCCTACTCCGTTTTCTTTCATTCTCTATCAATCATACCAATCATCACTTTAAAACCCTTCCTCTGTATGTACCGAGTTTGCGAGTTTTCTCGTGCCCCTCGGATAATGACGTTTTCGTGACATAAAAAATGACTTTGACGCTCTTTCCTTGAGGTGCAAGGACCTTGTCGCATCTGGGGCAATAGGCGGAGTATGCATCAAGAAGCCATGTTCCATTGGGGGCTTTTCATTTCCTGTCCATTATATCTAATGCCTTTCCACTTAAACAGTTGAATCGGACCTTTCTGAAGCCTGGCGACAATCTGTTGAGGAGAAAATAACTCAATCCGTCCTTTACAAAAAGATGTTGAGGTTCGTCATTTTGTTTGTCTGCGGGGCCTCAGTGTCCGGTTTGTACGCAACAGATAGTTCAAAAGCCTTCTCGAAACTGAATTCTGAAAAACAAATCAATATAACATTTCATATTTTGACATTTTTATTTTGATACGGGTCATGGAAACTCTGTCACTCAGACAATGTTACCAACAGTGACGTCAGAAGAGGAGGCTATGACTTTCAGTTGCTCCTATGATACTACATGGAGCAACTATTATCTCTATCGGTGCCGACAAAGGCTAGAAGAGGGTCTCGAGTACATTCAGCACAAATATCATAACGGACATTAATATAAAGCCAATTTTGACAATACTCGCTTCAAAATCTCTCTGGATGAGGCAAGAAAATTCATTAGTATCAAAATCAGAAAGTTGCAACTGAGCGACTCTGCAGTTTGTTACTGCGCCCTGAGCCGCACAGTGATGTGTTCTAGTTAAATAGTTGTACAAAAAATCATTTATTGCAGAATCCATGTTTTGCTCACTGCAGCTAGATATATTTGTACACACCTTTTCTGCTTGTGGTTTGCAGCCTCTAAGAGTATCTACTGAAGTTTCGCTCGACTTGGTCAGTTAAGATTCTGCGATGGTGTAACTCTTTTCAATGTTGTAATGAGAAGTATAGCTTGTGCTACCTCATTTTTTTGTGAAATATGCGTTCTCACGTGCAGACGAATATGAGCCTCCAATGTCTAACCGCTACCACTCTTCACTTTTTGCTTATCTGTGTACGTTTTTGTGTATGTGTGTAGTGAGATAGAGAGATAGATAGAGTACATCTATCAGTGTGTTTGCAGAATATAACAGCGCAGTGTATATGCGTAAGCCTGTTCGGGAGCGTATGGACATAGAGACGAATCTGATGAAAGTTTTCCTTGCAGAGAATCCTCTGGTCTTATCGTGCTGTTACTTACCCCGTAACTGGTTTGTCAAACCAGCAGAAATGGAACACTCGTTGGAGTCTGTAATTACTAGAAACTGATAACCGAATGCGACCCCTCCGTTCCAGATGCGACCGCTCTTCCGTGGTGAACCCGTCACCCAGCCAAGGGTGGAAGCACAACAGGTCCCCACCGGTCGTATATTTACATCCTGTGAGCCACTGACCGATTCCCGCAAATCGCTCCTCCAAAATACCACCGAAGTGGGGGCACAATGCTCTCATTAGGGTTTCGTGGCGTGTCTGCGGTGTCTTAGCAAAAACGCTATTTTATTCTCCCCCTGATGGGGTATCATCTGTCCATCAAACTTCATCAGTTCCTTTTGCCTCAGCAGGAGTGTTAATGAACAAATCATGTTCAAAGCAAAGTGTCCGTGGCGGTATCACTGCAAACGCCAAAATACAGAATTATGTATCTCTTCCTTATTAGCTTTTTGAATGGCTCTCTCTTCTCTCTCGTTATCTCTCTCCTTAGCATTTTTTGAATGGCTCTCCCTTACCTCTCTCTTTTTAGCAGAATCCGTTCTGCAGCTCTGCTTGGCTTCACACATAACAGTGCCGAGATGAGTATTTGTATGGCTCTGCTAATCTCTCTCTCTCTCTCTCTCTCTCTCTCTCTCTCTCTCTCTCTCTCTCTCTCTCTCTCTCTCTCTCTCTCTCTCTCTCTCTCTCTCTCTCTCTCTTTTTCTCTCTCTCTCACACACACTCTCCTCTTTTTCTCTCTCTCTCTCTCTCTCACGGGTTTCCTTTCTCCCGCGAATAATTACTTTCGATCGCGGTTCAGCAGCATCAATATTTTCAGCCGCCAATCGCAAGTAATTTTCGTCCTAACGCTGACGTACACTCTCTCTCTGTCTCTCCTGATTAAGCTCTAGATCGCTTCTCTGGCTTCATTTAACCTGGCGGAGGTAAAAACTTCAGAGCCTGGCTATGCAGATCTGGAGGGTATCTGGCCCTCATCGTGATGAGTGTGTGTCAAAGTCTTTCAAGAAATATGTGCCTAGTTTATTTCATGATATCACTGGCCGTTTTCGGGCATTTTTCTATATCTATGACTTTGATGGCGTGTATGCTATGATGTGCCGTAGGGCTGCTGCGGAGATGACACTCGGCCAGGTAGTTTTGCGAAAAGTTATGATATTTTTTACAGGTACATCTGTCCACAGATATGCATACATCAGCTCTCTGATGCCCTTCAGAAAAATAAGAAACATAAGCGGTATGACCCTTTCATGTTATGGTCCGGTCCGTGAAATCCATGTTCCGTATCACAGTCTGGTCCGTGGACTCCAGACTCCGGGTCTTCCGGCTGTCCATTGTTTCATCTGGGCATAATCACTGGCACCTGATTCTGGTCCTGACGCCGGAAATATATGTTGCCCTGTGTTCGAGTGTGGCTGCCAGTTCGTCTTGTCAGTATCCTGCCCTCACCTCTATGGGGTTCGTCTTGTCAGTATCCTGTCCTCACCTCTGTGGGGTTCGACTTGTCAGTATCTTGTCCTCGCCTCTGTGGGGCTCGTCTTGGCAGTGTCCTGCCCTCCCCTCTATGGGTATGTCAGGCCGACTATGCCGTTACCCTGCGGTTGGATCTGTCCCTCCCTGTCCTTGCCGCCGTTGGGTAAGACAGGCCGTCTTTGCCGTTACCCTGAGGCTGGACTCTTCCCTTCCCTTCTCCTTCTTACAGCAACCCAAGCCTGAAGCCTTGCCTGCAAACTTGCCTGCATCCTCGCTTGTATCGTCGTTAAGTTTAGCCGCTGGACTGAGACCTGAGCCTTGTCACGCAAACTGAAGAAATTATCTAGCGTTGAGCTTGGAACTGCGTCATTGTGTCGGCGTGTTTGGTGTCCGTGTATGTCACCTGTGGGACTCCAACAGTCGCTGGGCACCCATCAGAGAAGGAACGTCTACTCTTACTTTAGATATTCTCCTACAAAGCTAATGCCTTATCCACTTTAATACGGCTGAACCTTCATGTGGAGTTCCATGAGTTTCCTTGTCAATAGCCTTGCTAAGTACAATGCAGACAACATTTACTGCCTTGTGTTCATAAATCCTTCTGGTATTTTTCTTGAGAAACTCAATACAATTAGTGGGACACGGTCTCGCAAGAACTAAGCCAGTTATGGATGCCTCATCAGTCTGTGTCTATCCAAATATTTATGTATCCAGACACATAGAATACTCATCAAGGTAGAGCGATTCCGCCTTTCAAAATAATGATTAGTGTCCAGTGTAGACAACCCTTCAAAGCAGTTCGTGCAGCTTGAGTCAATGTTACCTGGTTAGTCGTTTAGTTTCAGAGTTTGTGCTCATTGTTATTGCGATGAGGGTGGATGATTCGAAAGGTAAATGTGTGATGTTTTGAGAAAACCGTAAAGAGCAGGTGTGCACACACGCATACTACTTGACCAGAGATGTTTTCTTGCCCGGTATCCTAATTGGGATAGTGTGATATTTCTCAGATTCCTTTTATTGTCAGTTGATGTTACAGACCTGAAAGCAGAGCTCCGGGCTTTTAGTATGGAGCATACATCTATGTTCACCGAGATAGACAGCCGTGATAGGCAAGTGAGGAGATTAAAAGGGCTATAAATGGGAGCCGGAAATGGAGAATGGATTTGGAGTGAACGGAACCTGAAGCAAATTACAGGAAATTGGAGAAATCCATGTTCATGCCATCATGATAGACGGTACCCAAACAGAATGTACGATTTTGCCTCTGGATAGCAGAATAAGAGGCCATGGACGCTCTGTCTGAAGGGATTTGGTCGTTAAAGTAAAATGTTTGGAATACATTGAAATCCCCCAAGTTGCAGACAGAGCAAATTTGCACGACAAAGTGGCCTCACAATCTATGTGGAGTCTCCCCAATCTCCTGCACACCGTACCAGAAACACTTTTTATAGTGAATAAGATAAAAAGATGAAAGGGCATGGACAGAGATTTAGACCATTTAGGCTCAAAGAACTCGGCTCGCTATTTCATGATGGCTAATCATTTTCTTTTCTCGACCCAATCTCTTCTCTTCTCCTCGTATCTCTTCTACCCTGACCAATCAAACCTCCATCAACCTCTGTCTTAAAATTAAGTGCAGATTTGGCATACACAACTGTCTGTTGCAAAGCACTCCACGGATTCCCCACTATAGAGCCAAATAAATCCATCCTCATCTCCGTTCTAAAAGGATGCCGATGTGTTTGAGACTGCTTCTCATTTCTATATTTGTCCAATAATCTCATTTTATTTTCATGTCTTTGCCGATGAGGATACATTTGTGAGCTTTCTCAAACCTTTTAATATAGTTCACGTACACCGCAGACTACTCATGCTTTCATGCAGAAATCACACTGAAAAAAATCTATCTGCGCCTGCGCATGCTTGATATTCCGTAAGTCCAACAGTCAGCATTAATCCATTCAGTCTCTTCTGATAAGGCAGACTTTACTTTGCTTTGTATATTCCTGTACGTCTTTTTGCACCATCTGCAACCAACTGCTTTCATCCGAAAATTTGCTGACGACAACTTCAGGAAATATTGTGGGTGCCGGTCTGCAGTTATAAGAATTGTACGATATCCTGATCTGAGTATCGAATCCGCTGATGGAAAGCAACGCATATATCTTCTTTTCAGCTCATCCACATCTGTGGCCACTTCCAAGGAAACATGCACTTTTCTCTTAATGACTTTGCTCTACAGAGTTCAAACTACCACGTACAGGGAAATTCCTAACCTGGTCTATCTTATAGAAATACATCACATCCCGCAGGCCTATATTGAAATCAAAATGTGTTTCTTGTCTATCCAACAAAAGCAGGGAACTGTGAGTTTCGAAATAGCGAAGAGGAGTGAACTGACGAGAGATTCCAATTGAACACCTACCGCGTATTTGAAACCAGCTCTTAACCACAGTCATTTTGTCAAGCATAGAGCCAGCAGAATTAGGATATTTGCCCCATCGAGTCTGCTGCTCCATTTCATTATGTGCTATTCAATGTTCTTCTCAACCCCGGAGTACTGTCTTCTGCACGTTACCCACCCCCTATCCGGACTATTCAGTTATAAATAAATGTTTGCCAACGTTAAAAGGCTCCCGATACCTTCACACTTTGGGACCTGTGAGACAGCAAATGTTTGATCCACTTCAGAATGTGCTTAGTAATACCATGGGCTGGTCCCGGTTAAGCAGCCTCAGTTGTGATTCCTCATCACAGGCGTTCTGAAAATCCAAGCTTACCGAATCAACCGATTGTCTAACCTGCTTGCTCCATCTTCAAATAATTCGAAGAGATTTGTTGGACAAGGCTTCCCCATACTTACCTCTATCTATTTTATTGTTTGCCTCCAAGTACCCCCAACCAACATTTTCATCAAATCCAAAATCTCAGACTGTCAGAAGTCAGATTGGCAGGCATATAATTTCCATTAATCTGCATCTCCCCCGTTAAAGAGCGGAGTGACAGTTTAATGTTGCTGACTTCAACAAACTTGACAGAAAGTAGTGATTCTTGGAAGATCTCTAATAATCACTCCACAATCCCTTCAGACACTAATTTCAGAACTCCCGGACATACAACATTTGGTGCCGATAACCTATCTACCTTCAGACCTTATAGTTTCCCAAACCTAATCTTTCGAGTAATGGTGACTTTATACACTTTACAGTAACGCAGGGAAATTGCACTATAACGCCTATGTCTTCAACAGTAAAAACTGATGCATGATACATGTTCAATACATCCGCTATTTCGCTTTACCCCATTATACCTCTGCAGCAACTTTTCCAGTGGTCCAGCAATCACTCTCGCCTTTTTATCGCCACTCATCATCGTTTCCAATCAATTTTGTCCAATTCGACCCTCACTTCTCTCATACCTCTCTGAACCCCTTTACCCCACTGAAGTAATGATACATCTGAATTCAGCTTCTCCTTCTGAAAATTCATGGTGAATCTGATCATTTGCCCCTAATATTTCGTTCACTGAATACACTCTATTCAATTCCGTATCGTACCACATCATTACCCCAGAAATTACTTTCCGCTGGTAGGGGTATCTAGGATCAGCCACTAAACTGATTTTCAGAATATACTGGTATATCGAAATCTCCAATGACTATTTTACCATTGCCAACTTGGCGTGCATTTTATATATCCCCTTTTTTCGGTAGATAATATCTTTGTTGCGTTTTGGGAATCTATATATATCTCACATCATGGTAATTTTACCCATGAAACCACATAGTTCTGTGTGCTCTATGGTTCATCTCTGTTTCATCCTGGAATGTGCAATTACACTTTCCGTTATCTGAGCCCCAAAAGCTGTGTTTTGATCTGTTTCTGTTCACCTACGTCATCCCTAGAGCGTAAAGATTCTTCCCAATACGATTTCGGCAGTGGCTTTAGCCATGTTTGTCTCAGTTGAAACAGCTTCCAAACACTTCTTGAAAGTATTCATCTCTTCACAAATATATTTCTACTCGACTGGGATGGGTGCCAATGGTCATACATAACATGTCTCCAAAATAGTTAAAGACCAGGGGCGCCTTTCTTCATTTATTTTGTTAAGTCTCTATATTTCTAGTCGCTGCAGTCCATAACATCGAAATATTGCTCCTTCCTCCTTCCAATCTCCCCCATTCAGTACACCTTGGTTCGATAACTCTCTGTGGGATTTTGCCTTTAATTATCTTCATCAGTATTTTGAAATATATTACAGAGCATTTCAGCTAATGCGCTGTTCTGGACGAATATATTGTGCGTTAATGATTCTGATGGCCGAAAGGTTAATATTGTGACTTTCCGGGTGGGGCGTGGTCAACAGCCTGACCCAACATTCGTCATGACCAGTACTGTTTATTGTTCTTGTGTTAAGATGCTTTCTGGGATTATGGTGGCAAGTTCCAGATCGCTTATTGTTACATTTTAGCTCGGGATATACAGCTATTTGCTTGTTTGTTTGTAAGTCACCCTAACCGTAACAAGAGTGGGTGATGGTCACCTCCCCCTTCGGTGTGAGATTGGTTGGTGTTCACTATCTGGGTTATGGAGCCTGGTCTGTTTGTGTCTATCACAATAAAACTGTTGTTGAGCAGTCCAGGTCAACGGCTGGGAAACAGACAACTTCCCCATCTGCTCTGGAGTCAGGCAGGGCTGCACTCTTTCCCCTGTCTTGTTCGTGTGCTGCATAGAGCCCTTTGTCGAAGCCATCAGGAGGGATAGGGCATAAGAGGAGTGACGCTACCAGGCAGTGGAGGGACCCATGTCAAAACCACCCTGTACATGGACGACGTCACCGTCTTATGCTCTGATCCGAGGTTAGGTCGGAGGCTGATCAGCATCTGCGAACAGTTCAAGCAGGCGTCGGTAGCCAGGGTCAACCGCACAAAGTGCGAAGCCATGCTCTTCGGCAACTGGCACAGCATCCCCTTCACCATCAAGTCTGATCACGTGAAAGTGTTGGGGATATGGTTCAGATGGGCCGAGGCGTGCAACAGGAACTGGCAGGAGCGGACTGCCAATGTCAAAAAGAACCTGGGACTATGGGGACTTGCTCCCTATCGATAGAGGGCAAGAACCTGGTCATCAGGTGAGAGATGCTCTCAGGGCTGCTGTACTTGGCGGGGGTGTGGCCGGTCCCCCGCTCCTTCAGCTCGGAAATCACCCGAACCGTCTTCAGATTCGTCTGGAGATCCAAGATGGAGCGGGTGAGACGGACCACAATGCACAAGTCCCGAGACAAAGTGGGCTAAATAGTCCCCAATGCCGCCCTCACCCTGATGACCAGCTTCGTGTGTGACTGCATCAGGTTGTGTGTGGATCACATGTACGTGGGCACCAAGTACCACTATGTGCCAGGTTCTACCTGTCGCCCTGGCTGCGAAGAATAGGTCTGTCCCCTTTACCGCGCAACACCCCTGACAGCTGGTTGTTGCCGCCATACCTGTCCTTCGTAGAGAAGTTATTTCAGGTCAATGCCTTTGACCACAGGGCCATCAGGCAGCCGTCAGCTCGTAAGGCCCTGCAGGCACTGCAGGAGAAGGACGTGATGGACAAAGTGGGGTGGTTCCCAGAGCAGACAGTCCACTCCATCTGGCAAAATGCCTCATCACCAGACCTCAACAACAGGCACCAAGACCTCGCCTGGCTGGCAGTGAGAGAAGCCCTCCTAGTCCGATTCCTCCTGTACTCCCGGAACGTCGTCTCCACACCCCTCTGCCGACGGGAGGACTGCAGTGAGGAGGAGTCGGTGACCCACCTCTTTGCTCACTGTGGGTTTGTGGAGAAGGTGTGGAGGAGGATGGAAAGGACAGTGTCGAGATTCATCCGCAGCAGCTGCGTAACAGAGGTCTCTCTGATCTACGGGCTTTTCCCGGGGACGCACATGCAGACAAACACCCGGTGCTGCTGGCAGATCATCAACTATGTGAAAGACGCTCTTTGGTCGGCCCGAAATTTGATGGTCTTCCAGCGCATGGATATGCCCGTGAGGGAATGCTGTCGACTGGCGCATTCTCAGCAGCAGGAGTACGTACTGAGGAACGCAAGGGCCCGGTGGGGAAGGACCACAGTCTAGGGTTATTCTTCCGCTGGAGTTGAGGGTTAAGGTGCGGGGTGCATTCCCTGGAACAGGTGCATGTCAATATGAAGTAACACAGTGCCACATGTGTGGCAAAAGTGTGTTAATGCAAAGACTGTAATGGAAACATCTGTAAGAATGCGAGTCATTGAATGGTTTATTGTACATAATTTTATTTTTGAATAAAGTATATTTTGATTAAAAAAATAAAACTGTTGTTGAGATAAAGGTCTTCCTTGTCTGTCACTATGGACCAAATACTCGCCAAATTGGTGTCAGGAGTGGGATGCGAGATTGACGGAGAGGTTTTAGAGCTACGGCAGCGTATAGAGTACCTTAATACTTGGGGAACGAGCAGTAGGCCTCCCTCGGATCCATAGTAAGTGCCTGTGAAGGCGGGATCCGGTGGGCGAAATTGGGATCTGAGCATTATGCCTTCCCAGGGAGCCCCGACGGAGCGTGCGCACACAGGATCCGAACCTAGTCGACAGATGGGAGCGCATTACCCGCCTCCGGAGCGACCGGCACCGGGGAACCCAAGACGCCAGAGCCGTGCGGGGATGGGTACCATGGTAGACGTCGCCGGAGCAACAAAAAGATAAAAGGGCGTCGACGAAGTGCGCCTCCATGTCTACCATGACGCTCCTCGGATGTAATAGTACCAGCAGCCTGAAGCCGCATATGGCGCAAGTCAAAGTTGCTGTATGGCACAACGGCTGTAACTCCCGCAAGACAGCGATGCGTCATGCTCTGGCACGGGAAGCAGAAGCCCTAGGGTGCCGGCGAGCAGCGAGACGGCAGGGCCCTTTTAGTGGCGCTGGAGCGCCCTTTCGAACAATCGCCGTGCGCGGAAGCAATGATGGAAGAACTGTGTAGCAGATGCCGCCGTATGGAGGAAAACTTGGAAGTTTTGGCAGCTGACCGCCACCAGTGTGTTCTGCGTGTCTACACCGTGTTCCCTACCGTAGTCCAGGAAGAGATTGCGCTCCACGAATTTGTAAAGGCGCTGAGGCCCAGGCTCCTTTGGTAGCATGTTCGCATGACGTCGCCATCATCGCTGGAAGTGGCGCTGGCCGAGGCGGAGAGAGCAGAATCGATCATTGACGACCTCCCACTCGCAATGAGTTCCGCATCTCTCTCACTCAGTGAACCCGGGCCTGTGTTGCCGAGGCAGAGGCAGAAACTGACTTGGAGGAGCCCATGAGACAATTTAGACCAGCCCCGCGCCGACCTCGCCGCCGGCCACGAAAGGATCTCTGCTATCGGTGCGTGAGGCATGTTATTTCGCCTGGGAATGCCCGGCACCAGCACAACGCGACAGCTCAGAGCAGCCATTGAGAAATGTCGAGCGGGAAAAGCCGCCCGAGAATTTCTACAGCAAATCCCCTCCATTGTCGCAGCTCAGTGTGGTCCGTTTGGGTGAAGAGCAAGGTTTATACGTGGACCACATGGAGGAGGGAATCAGATACCGTGCTTTGGTGGACTCCGGGTCAACCATCAGCATCATCCGTTCCCATATCTCCTCAAAACGGAGAAGCCATCTCGCCTGGGTGGACAATGACGGCAGTTCAACTGCTGGCGGTCACCGCTGACTGTGCGGTGATCCGGAAGAATGGCAGGTTTCGCATCGCAGTGCGGAAAAACGCAGTGGAGCACGAGGTGTCGCTCGCTGACATTCAAGAGTCCTGCATCCTTGGCCTGGAACTGCTGTCCCTCTGGGCGGTCCATGTTGATGTGTCATTTGCAACACCCTACCTCGGTGCTGAAATCTTGTTACTCAGGGCGGGCAGCCCCACGAAGCGGTCCCAACGGGGTCAGCAAACACCGTTGGTTTCGCAGCAGCCCGTGGTAGAGGAGCACACCCGGCAGCGACCCAGCACAACACAGCTGATCACAGGAAAGCAAAGGTGATAGCTTTTCAGGTGACAGCCAGCGCCAACACGCCACCATGGACCAGCAGCTGTGCAACGATTATTTGGACGGTCCGCTGTTGGCCCGGGTGAGGTAATGGCTGAGTGTGGGACGCCCTTGATACCGAAATAAAAGCTCTTTACTGGCAGTAGGGAACGCTGGAGGTCCACGACGGGTTGCTACTCAGGCGGTAGCATTTGTCCCATGGTGACGGACGCCTGCAGCTGTCGATCCCTCACGGGGTTTCGTGCCACAGTGCTGCTGTCCATGCATGGGCATGTTGCGGTTGGCCATCTCGGGATTGCAAACACGCTGGACAGTCATTGTGAACGCTTTTACTCATCTGCGTACCGTTTGTGCACGGCTGCGACGCTTGCAAGTCCCAGAAAGGGCTGGATCACCAGTATAGGTTGTCAATACAGCCATACATATTCGGGGCCCCAGTATGGGTCTACAAACCGTCCCGGATGAAGTGACTATCCGCCAGGCTTGGAAGCCACTAGAAGGGGACTGGAAATGTGCTCGACCGCATCTCCGATGTGGTACATAGCGTGCCGTTCAGAGAGCGGCGGAAGGCAGTCCTCTTGCGCCCAGACCGACTGGTATCATGTCAGCCTTTGGTCAACACTAACCCAGAGAGGCTGAAGGAACGAAGTGACACACCGAGTGCCCTGGCTTCTGCCTCATACAAACGGGCAGCAGTGTTAAAGCCC
Organism: Hemitrygon akajei; assembly: GCF_048418815.1. Classification (NCBI taxonomy): domain Eukaryota; kingdom Metazoa; phylum Chordata; class Chondrichthyes; order Myliobatiformes; family Dasyatidae; genus Hemitrygon; species Hemitrygon akajei. Next base: position 58,501,622 of record NC_133148.1, on the reverse strand, counting down.
ATCGGAACTTTTGGACATGGTTATCGTCTCGAGGGTTGCCTTTGGCGGTTTATCCCTTGGTGGGTGCACTGTGCCTTTCCAGGTGCGGGCGTGGTCGGCAGCCTTCTCCTGCATTTCTAATGACCAGTACTGTTTATTATTCTTCTGTTAAGATGCTTTTGTGGGATTCTGGTGGGAACAGATCGTTGATTGTTACATTTTGGCTCAGGTTGTACTGTTACTTGCTTATGTATTTGTGGGTCATCGTAATTGTAACCGGGATGTATGATGTTCCTTTCCTCTTCGGTGTTAGACTGGTTGGGTTTCACTCTCCGGGTCACGGTGCCTGCTCTGTTTGTGTCTATCACAATAAAACTGTTGCTGAATTAACGAGCTTCCTTGTCTGTCTTTATGGACCAAGTAATCGCCACAATATTATATTTTGAATATGGAAACCAGTTTGCAGTTTAGTTGGTTAAATATATGACCCTGGATTTCAGCAGAAGCCATTCCCAGAAAGAATGCGTGTAATTGCTTATCTTGTAAGAATTTTATCCGAGGACATGAGAAAAGTTGTTTAATAATACAATTAGTACAGAAACAGAATTTTGAAATTTGGTCGGTTGACATGGGTATATTTTAGCACAAGGGAACTGCACGTGTACGTAGCCTATCTTATTTCTTCTTTTTTTCAATTCATAATGTTCGGAAAGTCTGCTTCTGAAATCGATTTGTACAGCCATAAAGTTAACTGTGCTCACTGTATGATTTGGAGTTCGAAAAACATTGTTGGAGAATCCACTGCCCACGATATCGTGAAGAAAGCTCCCTTCATTTCGATATCCGTGTCTATTTTAATTGCGATTACATTTCATCGAATTATTTTAGCAGATTAATGTCCCAAACAATTGGGCGACGTGATGAGGTCCCTTTAGATACGGGACCCAAATGAAATCCGAAGAAAATGACTTTTTCTGACAATATGAACTTTGAAATGAATTTTGAAATACAGTCTGTTTTTTTTAATAAATTGAAAGAAGTGGCCAAAGTGCAAAACCACCAAGTCCTAAACGTGAGAAGGAAAATACAAAACACAAAAATCTGAGTAGATCATTCTCACCCTCTCACTCTATCTCCCCCTGAGTGATTCCATCCCAAAATTCAATATGACGGACTGCTAGAATTTCCTATTTGGAAATAACAACATTTGACACGGCCGCTGCACAACATCGTAGCTGCGATGACAAATGCAATTGTATCAGTTCTATTCCCTGAACTAGCTTCTATCATATGAACATTTTCCCAATTCGATGCCTCGAGTACAAGTAATGTTTTACCTCCCGTGGAACAAGAGCAGTTATATTCTATGGACATTACACAGGATGTAGTGGTGCACACCTGGTCACAGACCAAGAGCATTAGCAGGACATAGCGATTTCCGCATGTAATGTGTGTTACATGATAGTACAACAATTTACGGTACCACGGGGAGCAAATGGGGATTAGGTACGCAATGCATATGGAGGAGAACGGAGCGTCACTATGCAGACACACTTGATTAGAACAGACCAATGAAACAGCCATAGTTGACATAAGCAGCAAACTGATTTTCGGAGGTCACGAGATGAAAACGAAAACGAATGAGCCTGCAACAGATTAGATTTTCCGTTTTAAAGATGCGTGGGAAAATACTACAGGAAAGTCACTGGAACAGATTGGACCTTTCAATGGTAAAAACATTGCTTTGATTCATCAATGATCGGAGGTAGCACACTCATTTATATTTATGTTAAAAATAAGGAAAAGGCAAAGCACATGCCGGACGGCTTTTAATCTTTGTTTTCATTGATTTTCGTTTAGAGCTGAAGGGATAGCCGCCGATATACAGTTCTTTCCGTTCTCAGATTACTTCCTGGAATGGGATAACATCGTATCTTATATATCCCTGGGAATAAAAACAACTCTAACCTCAAGTATTTGAGTCAGGTCGTGAAACGGTTAAAATAGAAATTTCTTGCACCGTTCTGATTGGCGATCTTGGTTGGTACTTGCGTCTCAGGTCTTTATTGACCGTCCAACGAAATATGCAGCTACCGTACACTTTACTGCTGCCAGCCACACGTGTTATTTTATAATATGCCTCTATGTATATGGCACACTCAGTCCTCCACTCATTCTTCCATGGGCCTATACCAGAATTATAATGATGAATCGTCTGAAGAATCTCAATTTTGGTCACAATATGTCCCATTCCAAATGTAGACAGCACGGATGACTGGTGGTTTGTATAAGATGTGCGAGATTTCAGCTAGATAGCGCATCCCATTTCTCCGGTTATACCGATCATAAATGATATTTTGGCCGTTCTGCTCTCTGAACCTCCATGGTGCACGGTGATTCATCACTACTCCACCGTGTTTTAAGTCTCTCTGCACGAGAACAGTCATTATCTGTGCGCCATTACGTATGAAGAACAATAATATATATGGCCGAGATTGTCTCAGGGCAATAATGACCGCCCAGAGATGTTTCCAGCAGGCATACTCTTCAATGCTGCCAGTCATACGTATAATTTTATACTGCTCCTCTATGCATAATAAGCACCTAGTCCTGTCTCATCCATCCTTACTGATGATGATCAAACAACATGCGATTTACACCAGGTACTCTCTTCAGTTAACTAATAATGTAAATGTAGCCTTTAACCAGAAGAATATGTCGTCCGGTGGTGCCCAGCTTTCATATTGTGTTTCTGCTCTAACTACTCCACTCTCGAGCTGGCGCGTCAGCAATTCACTACCCATGAAACGCTGACTTCCAGATTCGCACCTCTAGTCTGCACTATATCCAGAAAGCGGATCGTTCTTCTTCCTCTCCCCCCCCCCCCCCACGTATGTGAGCTACTAGTTCTTGGTCTTTTCGTTAAGGTCCAGCGCGGACAGAATCGTCCGAGCTTACTTTGTCTGGAAACCCTACAGCTGATATCGATGAAGAATAGCCTTGTCTGACAAACTTTGTCCGTATGCTCACGCATTGGCACTTCAGGGACTTCCTCTTGTGATCCTCATTGCATCCTTCCACCCATGGTTCTGTGATTTCCAAAAGGATGATTTTTTTTGTCTTTGTTTTTGTTGTACTTTGCAGTCGGTAGTACGATTTCTGGTTTGTACAAACTCCGTGAAATGCAACTTCCCCATCACATCAACCTTCATCTACTATCATTTAGCGGTTTGCAAAAGATTGGATTTAGGCCCTTCTGATGGCACTGGCATTGACTCTTGTTGATGAAAATGCCTTTCCAAGACATTTCTCTGGGTTGCCCTCAGTCGACAAAAGGACTTCCGTTCGTACTTGAAGGCACAACATGCTGGTAGACTAGCCTTTTTTTTATCACCATGTATCTGGAATTCTTGGCTAAGCAGTTAGCTACCTGTTCATCCCTGCACAGCTAGTTACGTGTCCAGAGTTCTCAATGTCTATTTTGCGTGAAAATGGGTTGCTGTGGTTATTGTGATGTCATCTGTGAACCCCCACATGCTGTGCCCCAAGAAAGCTAACATATGTTGCTGCTAATATGAGGATATACAAACCAATGAAAATCAAGATGGCGGAGATGGTACGGCCGGCTGGAAACTCTTTTTAGACGTTCTGCCACTTGAATGTAAGGTGGGCGGAAGTGAAGCGCAGTTGAATCCTCCGAGGTAACAAATAATCATGTTTTGCCTTACTGTTATGATATAGTAGTGGTCCAGACCGGTCTGGATTAGGACTTGTAGTATTGAACCGTCGGCGTTGGCGAGGTTTCACCAGGTAACTGCCAGGCTAATAATTGGCTAATAATTGAAATGTATGCAAGAAACACTGAAAAAATTCGGAATATCACATTTCTGGTTGGCGGTGCTGAAATGGTGTCTCCATTGAGGGGATTTCGTTACAGGAAAATGAGACCAACAGAAATTGTAGGGACACGTAATGCCAATAGAAAATAGACAACAGGTGCAGGAGTAGGTCATTCGGCCATTCGAGCCATCACCGCCATTTACTGTGATCATGGCTGATCATATACAACCAGTACCCCGTTCCTTCCTTCTCCCCAAAAGCATTGACTCCGAAATCCTTAAGAGCTCTATCTAACTCTTTCTTGAAAGCATGTAGAAAACTGACCTCCACTGCCTTCTGAGTCAGCGTATTCCACAGATCCACAAAACTCTGGGTGAATATTTTTTTTTCCTCAACGTTCTAAATGGCCTACACCTGATTCTTAAAATGTGACCGCTGGTTCTGGACTCCTCCAATATCGGGAACATTCTTCCTGTCTCTAGCCAATCCCTTTATAATCTGATACGTTTCAATCTGATCCCATCCCATCCTTCTAAATTCCAGTGTATACAGCGCCAGCCGCTCAAATCTTTCAACATATGACAGTGCCGCCATCCCGGGAATTAACCTATTGAATCTTCGCTGCACTCCCTCAATATTAAGAATGTCCTTCCTCAAATTTCGATACCAAAACTGCACACAATACTCCAGGTGTGTTCTGAACAGAGCGCTGTTCAATGGCAGAAGGACTTTTTTGCTCCTATACTCAGCTCCCATTGCTGTGACGGTCAAAATGCCATTAGCTTTCGTCACTGCCTGCAGTACCTGCATGCTTACTTTCAGTGACTGTTGAACAGGGACACATGTGTCTCGGTGTACTTCCCCTTTTCCTAACTTGACGCAATTCAAATAGTAATCTGCCTTCCTTTCATTGCCACCAACGTGGATAGCCTCACATTTATCCACATTAAACTCATCTGCCATGCGTCAGTCCACTTACTAAACCTGTTCAAGGTACCCTGCATTCTGATAACGTCTTCCTCCCATTTCACACTGCAATCCAGCTTTGTGTCATCTGCAAATGTGCTAATGTTACTTTTAATCTCTTCATCAAAGTCATTAATGCATGTTGTAAATAGCTGCGGTCGCAGCACCGTGCCTTGTGGTACCACAGCAGTCAGTGCCTGCCACTATGAAAGGGACGTGTTAATCACTACTCTTGGTTTCCTGTCTGCTAACACATTTTCGATCCACGTCAGTACCTTACATCCAATACCATGTGCTCTAATTTTAACACTAATCTCCTATGTGGGACCTAATCAAATTATTTTTGAAAGCCCAAGTACACAAAATCCACTGCCTCTCCCTTGTCCATTTTCAAAGTTACATCCTCAAGAAATTCCAGAAGATTAGTCAAGCATGATTTCCCCTTCGTAAATCTATACTCATTCGGACCGATCCTGTTAATGCAAACCAAATGTGCCGCTATTTCATCTTTCATAATTGACTCCAGCATCTTCCCCACAACTGATGTCAGGCTAATTCGCCTGACAATTCCCTGTTTTACCTATCCTTCCTTTCTTAAAATGTGGGATCACATTATCTACCCTACAATCCTCAGGAACTGATCCTGAATTTATACAACATTGGAACATTTTTATCAATGAGTCCACGATTTCTAGAGCCACCTCCTTAACTACGCCAGGAAGCAGACTATCAGGCTCTGGGGATTTAACAGTCAGTCCCATCAATCTCCCCAACACCATTTTCTGCCTGATGTGAATTTCCTTCATTTCCTCCGTTACCCGAGGTCCTCCGGCCACTGTTACATCTGGGCGATCATTTGTGTCTTCCCTTGTGAAGACAGATCCAAAGTACCTGTTCGAGTCGTCTGACATAAATGAGCTTTGTAATACAGCACGTGGTGTTTTAATAAATGAGAGCAAGCGGCCAAAATACAACAAGAATATCCTGCACTTCTCACTGAGGAGGAGGAGGATTGTCATAAACGGGATGATGGCAAAGGAACAATTTTCCTTGGGGACAAGGCACCCTTCAACAGATTTCCCACTTAGTGCGCTAGAGCGTTTATTCCAAATTTTCCCCATTATCTTTAACAAACATTGGAGGCGAATTGAAAATTTCTTATATAACGTAGCGTCCAGAAGAGGTTGATGACTTTGCTGTTCTGCTGATACTCTGGACCTTCTTTCACGTCAGCTCAGCCCCGCTTAGTACTGTTGCTGGCATTTTACTTTGAGCGATTTTTGGATTGAATGCTCGTCTCAGGCTCCTATGGCTATCGCTGTTTAATATCAGCTTTGAAACGTTAAACTCCTGGTATCTATTTTGCTTTACCAGAAAGTTATTCTTTCCACACTGTCTGCAACAAACAATTCTTCCGAAGGCATATCGACTGTGTCGTATTTGGTACTGTCGACCAGGTATGGATGGCATAGCTGGTCGCCAGAGATCGTATTCCATTGGTATGTTATTCATTGATTCACGTTATCAGCTCCATATCATCAATTGCAGAAACTGAAGATAGCGTACAGTTGTAAGTCCAGCAGGGCGGAGCTTACATATCTGTCAAAGTGACGTAGTCCTATTACGAATTGGAAGTAGTCAACAACAGTCGTCAACGATTGAGAAGCTTTTACTGCAAACAATGAATTACCATCATTCCGAGGTTCTCTGCTTCATGCTGGTTGACTTCCTTGAGGGAAGCAGTTTATTGCAATAGGTTAAACAGGTTTTCTCCAGTTTTCAGGAAATCATTCTGGACACGACACACTATATGTTCAATTCGCAGAACTGGATAGTACCAGAGAGGAACAAAAATAATGAGTGTGTGCATTATGACGATGCAGACCAATACGTACAAACAACCTGAAGGAACTCAGCAGGTCGGTCAGCATCCGTTGAAGCGAGCAAGACTGAAGCCCTAGAAAAGGGGTGCCAGGTATAAAACCAATAAAAGGAAAGATCAAGGGCTGTGGGAGGGAAAGCAGGGCAGTAAAGGTGAAGAAGTAATTTAAAGGGAAAACACTATGAGTAGTAGAAGAAGGCGGAATCATGAGAGAGGTGATAGGCAGCTGATAGAGGAGGCAGGGTGAATATGGGATGGGGGAAGGGAGATGGAGTGAATTACTTGACGTTGAATAATGCGATGTTCACACCAAGCGTCTGGAGACTACCCAAACGGTATATGAGGTGTTACTCCTTCAATCTGCGTTTGACCTCATTATGGCAGTAGAGGAGGCCTTGAATGGACATATCCGACTGGGAACATTGAAGACCATAAAGGTTCATATTCCTGACAGATTTCAGCTGTCAATCTGCCCTGACTCTTGTTTCAACAAACCCGTTCTCCTGTGTATGCAGGGCGCGTATATGGGGCGCATTCTGTTCCGGAAGTGAACAGGCCACTCCAAATGTGGCAGAGTGTAATCTCTTGAGTTATTCATTCTGGCGAAAATGAGAGTCAATCGGAAGTTTGGAAATGTAAACAATTGCTTGGACCCAAGAGCTTCTCTTCAATGTATCGTAATAAATCTAACGTGAAATGTGAAATGGGCTAGTGAGACAGGTGTTCAGTCAGACTTTTGGAATGAGGAACGAGAGAATTGATAATCGTATTCACCGTCGAAGTAATACAGTGCGGAGGACGGCCTAAGAAACCTTGAGACACGCTATCCTTGCCTTCACCGACAAAACTAATTATCTCGAGGTTTGCAACTGTCAGTGGGTGAACATCTATAGTGAGAATATAATACGTGGACAGACTGCTGGAGTAGCAGGCTCAAAGGGAATGAAACAGATATGAGACTATGAATGGGAATTGTTAATAAAATGAGCACACGCAAAAACACAAAGAATACAGAAGACGAGAGAGGAAGAGAGAGGGTAAATAATGGAAAATGAAATTACAGTCAGATACGTAGCGGACAAACAGCGAGACAAACGAAGAAAACGACAGGTAGATAGAGCGGCTGGAGAGGGAGAGAGAGAGAGAGAGAGAGAGAGAGAGAGAGAGAGAGAGAGAGAGAGAGAGAGAGAGAGAGAGAGAGAGAGAGAGAGAGAGAGAGGCACTGAGGGGAGAGAGGTACAGAGGGAGTTGGAGAAAGGGACGATATGCAATAGAATAAGAGACAATTAACAAAATGGGGAGATATTGATGACGAGAGGAAGTCAGAGAACTGGAGGTATAAAAATAACGAAAGTGATAGAGAAAGAAATGGAGTAGAAATGGACATGAGGATATACAAGGATATTGACATAGGCAGAAATTAAGAGAGAGCGAGAGAGTGTGAGGGAGATGGGGATGAAGGAGGAAGATTCTGGTATCTTTCATCAGGGTGGAGAGAGTAGAGTACCTGCACACAGTACGTTAGGTTATTCAAGTTTCGGCTAAATTATTGATTGAAAACGGACAGACAAAACATTGCAATACACATATTTTTTTTTTATTTTTTTTTAAAATATTTTTTTTATTGTTTTCAAATAGTTACAGAATAAATGTGTATAAAAAAATGTTACCCAGCCCCCCTCCCCTTAACCCCTCCCCCCTAATATCCCTATTAAAGAAATAAGAAAGAAAATAAAAGGGAATGCCTGGATGTTGGAAGATCCCCACATGCTCCACGGAGTTCTCATTTTTTTAAAATATATGTTAAAATCCTTTTTCTTTTTACTGGCCCATTAAGCCCATTAACATTAAAACTTAAAAAATTTAGTAGATTAGTCATTATTTTTTATTATTATATTACTCCAATCTATAATAATACCTAATCTTTCCATTTTTGTGGTATCCTGGGAAATCTTTATAAAAATCTCCATGTTGCTATGTGTGTCCTCACCAATCATCCAGGCAAAAAGATAGAAAAAAATTAAAATATAAAGAAAAAAAAACAAAATACCCCCCTACTAATGTTGTGGAGAAAAATCACAACATTACCCCCCTCTGCTGTACGGGTCATGGCAACCGCCATGATTACACACGTGAATCCCGCAGTAACCGATCCACAGCCTCCCAGCCCCCCCGCAACATAGAAAAGTATATGTATAAGAGAAAAAAAAATACTATTCTCATTTAGTATTTCTAAAATTTTGCTTTTCTCTTCTATAATATCCATAAATGTCCATTCCTTCTGTTCCTTGGGTCAATCTTCATCTTTAATCCATTACGTTTGGAAGCCTCTATGTGTAATTAGCGAATAGAAGGAAGTTCTTGTACAAACTCCTCCGCTTTTCGATAATCGGAAAAAGAAAAATTTCCCTCCTCCAAAAAAATTATCAGTGTTGCTGGATGACGCATTGTAAATTTATAACCCTTTTCCCATAAGGCTTTTTTCACTGGGTTAAATTCCTTCTTTCTCTTCAACAGGTTGTAACTTATATCAGGATAAAATAGAACTGGTTTCCCTGCTATCATCAGTGGCCCGTTTCTATTTTTGGCACATTGGGCAGCGGCCTTCAGGATCTTTTCTTTGTCTTGGTATCGTAAGCATTTTATCAAAATTGATCGTGGGTTTTGATCAGCTCGAGGTCTTGACCTTAAAGATCTATGCGCCCTTTCAATCTCAATTGGAGTTTCTCTTTCCATTTTCAATTTTTTAGGGATCCAGTTTTGAAAAAAATTTATTGGATCTTCTCCTTCTATATCTTCTTTAAGTCCAACAATTTTAATATTATTTCGTCTACTGAGATTTTCAAGCTTATAAATTTTTTCCATAAATTGTTTTCTTTCTGATGTCCAAGCAGTATTTTCCTTTTCTATTTTGTCCATTCTTTCAACCATGTCTTCCGTTGTAGTTTCCAAGTCCTTAATTCTTTTTCCCATTTTTTTCTGTCTCTTTGTCGTTTTATCAAGCATAATCTCCATTTTGGTCATTTTTTTTTCGAGTCTTTTTTGATTATTTTTAATTACTTTTAATGTGTCTAATTTACGCATTATTTGCCTCAAAGTCTTTTCTATATTTCTAGAAGGACTTTTACCACCTTCAGCTGATCCTTCCGAGAGATTTAACTCTCCCTCCGATTCGCTATCACTTTCAGTTGCAGTGGTAGCTGGGCTTTGTAGTTCTTGTTGCTCCCGTTTGCGCATGCTCCATCCTTCGCATTTGCGGAGCTCACGGTGGTCTTTTCCTGTGGCCAATGTTGCCACAGTCTCCTGTTCCGTATCGCCGGTGATATAATGTACCTGAGACCGCGGTTCCTCGGTAGACGTGGGCCTTGTTCTTGTTCCAACTTGCGTAGTCTTCCCTGTATTAGTTTTCTTCATCTTCCTTCCTTGAGGCATAGCTTGACACAGTCCGGAGTCGTTTATAAGTAACTTTTAGAAAGTATTGCCTAACTTTTCTTCATTTAAACATTAATTTATTAACTTTTTACGGGAGGGCTGGGTCCCTGCGTCTCGATCCTACGTCATCACGTGATGTCCCCCAATACACATATTTGAAAGGGCGCTACATTTCTTTCAGGAGCCTCAGAAACGACCGACATTTGTGCTGTAATATGTCCAGTATTCACTAGATTGTCTGAGCAGGTTTTACGGTGAGCTGTTGAAAGATTGAATGATTTCACGTAAATATTTTAGGAGACCCTATGTAGTATTGCCCCATATATCTCGATGCCGTCGAACGCAACCTATCGTGGCGCCTATACTCATAACGCTACACTGGGTGTTCCTAAGCTCAGTTAGCACTAAAACATCAACAGATAGCGAATGAAGGAATGACAGCATATGAGCGCACACACAATGACAAACAAACACAAGCGAGTTCTAATAGAGACAGACTTACAGATGCAGACACCGATGCGCAGAGAATGAAGCAGCAATGGCAAGTGCGGAAGGATAGAAGCCGAGAGGCAGAGATTTTTATATGCCAGTATTCGGACAATATCTTCACCATACAGAATTGCAGTTCCTCTGTGACGTTGCCAATTTATTTTAGCATTGTTTGACTCTATGGAAAATCATGATATATATGTAAATAACATATGTCTCAGGAACCGACCGAAGTCTGAGAATAGCCCTTGTAGTTACCGTTGCTTTGCTGAAAGTCTGCAAGAAGCTATATTTTACTATTTCCAAAGTGTATCTCTTTGGCATGTCGATCGACTGTACCACGGAAAATGTCTTTTCGAGAGCTGCAAGCTTATGTCGTCAGAGGGCTGTCTCAGACATGGAACGGGGTGTGATGCTCCTTTCTAGAGGTACGTGGACCTGTCGCATCTGGGGAAATAGGCGGAGCATGTATCAGCAGGCAGTGTTCCCATTGGGCGCTTTTCATTTCCTGCCCATTATAGCACTTAAATAGTTGAATCGGAAAGTTCTAAATACTGGCGATGACTTGTTGAGAAGAAAATCATTCAACCCAATCTTCATAAAAATAATGTGGAGATTCGTCATCTGGATTGTGTGCGGAGCCTGCTTAACTGGTTTGTACGCCGCAGAGAATGCAAAAGCTTTATCGAAATTGAGTTCTGAAAAAAAAAACAGGTCAATGTAACATTTCATGTTTTGACATTATTTTTTAGATACGTGTCATGGAAACTCTGTCACTCAGACAATGTCACCACAAGTGAAGACAGAAGAAGAGGCTGTGAGTTTCAGCTGCACCTATGATACTACATGGAGCAACTATATTTTATATTTCTACCGGCAAAGGCCAGAGCAAAGTCTCGAGTACATACTGTACGAAACTGATTATGGAAGCAAAGATCAAGCAGAATTTGCCAAAAACCGCTTCAAATCCTCTCTGGACAAGCAAAGAAAATTATTTAGTGTCACTATCTCAAAGCTGCAAATGAGCGACTCCGCAGTTTATTACTGTGCCCTAAGCCGCACAGTGATGTATTGTAGTTAAATGCTCGTACAAAAATTCACATAATATAGAATCGCTGCAGCTAGATATATTTGTACACTCCTCTTATCATTGTGGTTTCATGCCACTAAAAGTACATGTTGAAGTTTCCCTCAACTTCGTCTGTGAAGACTCAGCAATGGTGTAACCGCACCGCTCTTTCCGATGTTGCAGTGGGATGCAAACCCTCTGCTATCTCATTTAATTTGTGAAATTTCCGTTTATACGGCGAGAGAAATATGAGAGGTAAAATTCAAAACGCACTCTCTCGACATTGTGTGTGTGTGTGTGTGTGTGTGTGTGTGTGTGTGTGTGTGTGTGTGTGTGTATGTGTGTGTGTGTGTGTGTGTGTCTGCAGTAAGAGACAGTGAGAGAGAAATTGAGAGATTGTATATATGCGCATTCTTGTTAGGGAGCGTAGGGATACAGAGCCAAATCTGATGGATGTTTTCCTCGTTCAGCATCCGCTGAAACTTTTGTGCAGACATGAGTGCCAGTCTTGTCACCTTATTTTGGAGGCTGGCGATGCCGATATGGAGGCTATCTGGCCATCATGATGCTGAGTGTCAAATCTTTCACGAACTGGGTGAGTGGTTTCCTCATGATATCACTACGGCTCTCGGGCATTATTCTGTATCTATGCTCTTGTTAGCTTGTAGGCTAGACCTGGTTATCATTGGAAAGTTTTGATTCACCACTGTGAAAACTCCCTGTCCGCAGACGGGTCGTCTCTGGGCCAGGCAGTGCTGCGGCATTTATTTATTCTCAACATAAGCGTCCGTAAATTGGTGTGAGTATAGATATGCATAATCCTGCTCTCTGCTGTCCCGTGGGGGGGGGGGGGGGGCGGGGTAACAAAAACAACATAGGCTAAATTATCCTTTTCTGGTCTTTTAAGGATGGCTCTGGGATCATGAAAGTTGTGAGAGTTGTGCGCCCAATCGACTTGAACTTCTCACAGCTTCAACTGCAGTAGTGCTAATGCACGCAACGGTGTTAGTAGTCCGTGTTGCCCAAAATGTGAATCGCCATCTTCTTCGTTTTGATGACTTTTATGAATACATAATTCCATGGATCCGAGTAGCAGGCTCTTGCAACTACTTTCCATTGGTTATCGCATGCTGATTGTTGATGAGTCTCAGCATTGCCGTGTCTTCGACAGACTGACAATATTTTTGTTTGGGACATTAACAGCATGGTCGTTTGTGAACCAAGCGTACAACAGTGGATTCAACACACATTTTTGCGTGGCACCGGTGTTAAGGATGCTGGAGATGGTAAAATGTTGTGCATCCTGTTTATCTATAGCTTGCTGATTTAGAAATCTATCATCGTGTTCATTTGCAGTTTGTTGGTTACAAAAACAAGCATCGTTTTGTACAATTTTGCAGTAGTATACTTAAAACGAGAATTAGGGGGCTTCTGGCCAAGGTCTGAGGGAAAATAGTTTTGAATACCGAAGTGAAATGCAAAAACAACATTCTGACACAAATGTCCCTCTGTTGAAAACGCGATGCGGGCGGATGCACGTTAGGTATAATGGCATATGTCACAGGGTCCTGGAGATATAAACCGTATAAAGTCATATCGTCATAATCTTCTTCGTCGTTTCAACCTGCACCCTGACCAAAACCCTCCATACTCCAGAATCCATGCCATTATACACATTTTGCTTAGCATTGCAACCGAGTTTACATGCACCATGCATGCTGTCAGCTCATTACATAATCTCACGACTCCTTACTGAAGAGGTTTCCTCTCATGATTCATTGAAACTTTTGAAATGTTACCCTTAACACATGACTGCTGTTTATATTCCCACCCAAGCTAAATGTATGTAATACTGATTTGGGATACTTGACAATTCTGGAGTAGCTGGACTTACGACTGCTCATGCATGTTGAGAATAACCTTGAACTATAAGCGCAGTACCAGGAATTACAAAGAATAAATAAGATACTCAGCCTATAGAATAGAATGAAGGATGCCTCTGTGGGTAAATCATGAATCAGTAAGAACTTTTAGACTCACGCTGAAGGATAACTCACGCGTCTTTTAAACAATCGATCATGTACTGACCGTGAGAAGCCAGAGAACGTTATGTGAATTTGTTTATCTTGCTTTATGAATAAGAGCGCTGTACAAACTGAAAATCAGAGTTTTGCTTGGGCTGGAAACTCCATGATATCATGTAAATAAACTCTTAAAACTAAACTCGAAGTCACCGGTGTCCTTATTTAGTGTTTTCACGACAATATCCTTCACAAAATCTGTCAAATCGCCTCTCATATATCTAAGTTCTCAGGAATAAAGCTCTAACTTATTCATCCTTTCCTCATAACTCATGTCTTGCAGACCGGGAGACTGCTTATATATATTCTTTGCACCATTTTCATGTTACTTACACCTTTCCAGCAGATAGCTGACCATAACTGCAGAAATTTCGCCAAATCTGTCCTCACCAAAGCCTGTACAACTTTGACGTACCATCCCTCTCCTGTAACATGTACATTTTTGAAAGCTAATGTGTCAAAAGTTTACTTTAAGTCCGAATCTACCTGTGGTACAACTTTCAAAGAATTAAGAACCTATGATCTCATATTCCTTTATTTTACCAACCAGATTCATCTGTTTCCTGCCGTTCGCAGTGTAAGATTAACTTGGTTGGTGAAGTGGAAAACATCGCACCTGCCACTTTTCTTACCGCGTTTCCAGATGATCCAGGTCTCTCTACAATCCATGATAACTTTCCACACTCTCCATTAGACCCAAATCTTGTAGTCCCAATCTTGTAGTCTTCGGCAAATTTTCTTTCCAGTTAACCACAATGACAACCGGATCGTCGATATAGATTACACACAACACCACTGTCGTTCTCCCGTAATCGTAGTGCTCCCCTCGGAGAGCAACATCTACTCTCGCTTTGTATATTTTTCACGCAAAGCAAATGACTTAACCAATTTAATACTGAACCATCTTGATAAACGTCCCTGTGGGACTTGTAAAAGGCCTTGCTAAAGACAATGTAGAAAACATCCATTGCCTTGCCGTCAAAAATATCTCTGGTAGTTGTCTTGAAAAACTCGATAAGATTGTTTGGACACGGCCTGCCAAGAATGAAGACATTCAGCGTATCCGATATCTGTCGGTGTCTGTCCAAATGACTGTAAAGACGGACACATAATAATTTTAAAAAAATTCTTTCCGAAGTAGATCAATTCTGTCGTTCAAAATAATGTTCACTGGCCAGAGTGGTCAATGAAATTCATGGCAACTGGAGTCACCGTTGCCTGGCTTTAGTAGTTTAGTCGTTTAGTCGTTTAGTTTCATTTTTTAAATTTGTTTGTTACTGGGATGATGGCGGATGATCCAGAATCCGAATAAGTGAAGTTCTAAAGCAATCCGTAAAGATATCAGTGAGCAGGTGTGCACATACCCTGGCTACTTGACCTGGGAAGCGTTCTTGCCAGGTCGCATAACTTACAAAAAGTGATATCTGCTTTATTGCTTCTGATGTCAGCTGATGCTACATATGTGAAGGCAGCGCATTGGGCTTTTAGTATGGAGTTTACATCTATGTCCACCCGTTATGTATTAGCGTGATAAGCAAGAGAGTAGAGGAAAAGTGCTATAAATGTGAGCCTGAACTGGACAATTGATTTGGATTAAACATAACTTGCAGCAGATTACGGAATTCGGAGAAATCCATGTTCATGCCATCATTTTAGACGCTACTCAAACCGAATACGGGATGTTGCCACAGGGTAGCAGATAAGAGGACATGGACGCCATTTTGGAAGGGATGTGGTAATTAAATTCAAATTATTGGGATACATTGAAATCCTTCCTGTTTCAGACCTAGCGAATTTGTACGATAACGCGACTCCAGAACCTACGTCGTTCCTTCCCAATGTTATGCATATCGTATCATAAGAACCGCATATAGTGAATAAGACAAGAAAATGAAAGAACTAAGGAGGACACTTACACCAATTTGGCCCACAGAGCTTGGTCCGCTATTTCATGATGGCTGATCCATTTCTCTTCTCATTCGAAAAACCGTTATTCTCTCTTTTTCCCCTTTACCCTAACCAAACAAGAATCCATCAACTTCTGTCTTAAATATAGGTACAGATTTGGCCTAAGCAGATATCTGTTGCAATGATTTCCACAGGTTCACCACTCTCGGGCCTAAGAAATCCATCTCTTCTCCGTTCAAAATGAACGGCCATGCATTTGAGTCTCTTTCTCATTTCCTCTTTGGTCCAATAATCTCATTTTATTATCAGGCCTAGCCTCCTGTAGGGGAGCCAATGCTGAATCCACATAGCCAAGTTTTGCTCGATGCATGTCTGAGGATGCATCCAGCTGTGGATGCATTTTTGAATGTTTTTAAGAGAATCCATGCACGCCTCATACTCCTCATGCATTGAAACACAGCTGACACTGAAAAGATAAAACTTTGATGTTACATACCCGCAATTTGGACACGAGACAGTGGGATAACGTAACGGTCTTGTGAGTGGGAAGATCTAATCGTCTTCAGAGTGGAATGACGTAATTGTCTCTTGACAGTGGGGTGATGTGCTGTCACGTGACGCCATTTTCCAAACCGTTTTTTAAACCAAACTGCGGTTTGTGGCGCAGTTCTCTCTTTTTTTATTGTTAATGCAACGTTGTTGTTAATTGTCGGATGTGTGAGGTTGAACAGGTTTTGTTTGTTGCACGCTTTTTTTTCCCATGACTATCCTGTAACAGAGAGTGAAGGCATTATTGGAGTTATCCCAGTTCAAAGGATTGGATAAATTTCATGCCTTCCAGCGCTTTGCGGAATTATAGACATTTGACTTTGTTCAGGAATTGTGGCATGCATATTTGAATTGAGCCTTCGTAAATTCAGGGAGGTTTATGTAGTGACCACCCACTAGTCAAAACGTCAGTTCGCTTCTATTTCCTCGTGATTTCTGCGAACAAGGTATCTCCTGGCTGTTGAATCGGTAGATCGTCTAAATTTCGAAGGAATCATTTGTTTCGGCGAAGTCTTTCCTTACTGACAGTATAAATCATACCGTCTTTTGAATTTAACACTATAAGTCTGTGCTTGGAAGAGAACTGGTTCAGAACACTTTATAAGTTTGAATGTTTGTGCGACTATCTGTTAATTTCCTGTTAAGTTAGTCGTTTGTTTACTTTTCTGTGTTTGAGCAGAGGTTAATATATCTCGGGATTTGTTTGAAACCCTGTCTCAGTTTCATCTTCAATGCTGCTGCATTCGGAACATTGTGCCTGTGCTTGATTGAATTTCCAAAAGTCCACACACCAGTATTTTTCAGCTGAACCCATCGAGTCTCTCCTGATAAGGCAGACTTTGAACATCAATTTAAGTATCTCCTGCATCCTTTTCACACAAGTGCCTCCATCTGAACTAAGACGACTAGAACTTCAGGAATTACTGTTGGTGCCGTCCTGCATTAGAACAGTAGTACCATATCTTGATCTCAATATCGCATTCTCTGATGGCAAGCAGGGCATATTGCTTCTTTTCAGTCCATTCACACATGTCGCCACATTCAAGAATATATGCACATTTCCCCGAAATGCTTCTGCTCTATGAGTTCAACCTACCACGTACTAGGTAATCGCTAGCCTGGTATATCTTATTGAAATGCTTCACATCACGCTTACCTACATTGAAATCGAAATGTGTTTCTTGTTTGCCTAGGGAAATGTCGATTTCGGATTAGCGAAGAGGAGTGAACTGCCAATTATTTCCAACATATTACCTGTTGCGCTTTTAAGTCCGGCTCCTAACCACAGCCAGTTGCTCAAACATGGAACCAACCGGCCTCAACCATTTGCTCTAATTTTTCACTTACGTTGATACCGTTCCCTATTTAGTATCTGGTCTCTCCTCATTTGCGGCGCATCGGAGTTGATACTGTGCACATTATTTGTAGAATATCGCTTATTGTTATAACGTCTCCACTGGTCTGCTATTGATATATAGAAGCAGAATTAGGATAGTTGACTCATCGAGTCTGGTGCCCCATGTCATAATGTCAGACTCAATTTTCATCGCAGCTCCATTCTTCTGTCTTCTGCCTATTTCCCCACAAATCCTGACTAATCTATCAAATATAAATATTTGCCTTACACGTGCATAACGTCTTGCCCTCCACAACTGCTTGTTGCTAATATTTAGAGAGAGTCATCGCTCTCTGCTGGAAGAAATTCCTCCTCATTTTCTTTCTAAAAGGACACCCTTTATTCTGAGGTGGTGTCTTCTGGTCCTCGATATTCCCATCAAGGAAAGCTGCTTCTCTTTATCCGATCCATGAAGGCTTTCACCATTGGATAGATTTCAATGTGATAACCCCTCGACCTTCCGACTTCCTGTGACGATGCACACAGAATCATTAAACGCTCCTTATATTGCAAGGCTTTCAAACTTGAAATGATCTTCGTGAACGTCGGCTGAGCAAATGAATGACATTTTATTTCGGTCAGTGCAAACAAACCAAAAAGTATCATTTTCAACGATTATTTCTTAACAATGATTTCATAAAACAATATTAAACAAATAATAATAAAATATTTAAAACAGACCGAAAGGGTTCAGGCTGAACCTACAGCTTATTGCGCAGAAGCCTCTTACTTACCAAGGGTAATTGATAAGTTTGTGGCCTAATGTAGAAGCTGTCGATTTTAGAAAAATTAGATTATTTATCTATCAACATTGTACCCTCTGACCAAAACCCATCCAAGTATCATTTATTTACATTACTCCCATTCTTTCTTAAATCATTTATTTTATATTTGTTCATTAAATTATTTTAAATGACTTTTTTATGCTTGTTAAGTACGGTACATTAAAAAAAATCTTACTACAACTGTTCTATGGATCCACACCTCCGACTGAAATATAATGTTTTTTTACATTTCATTTTAACCTTTGGTATTGAAATATACATGTTTCTCTTAAATCATGCTGACTTCCTCTCATTTCAAACAAATTTTGGATGCTTTGTTTAAATCGTTCATTTTTACTTTATACATAATTTGTATTTTTTTAAATCTACGAAATCTCTAAATTCTAACGTGTTCAGTTGAAATACGGGATTGTTTGACTCGTAATTACTTGTCTTATTTACATTTCGTATGACTTTCTTTTTGGAGTAGAAGGATGTTTTCAAAGTATCTCCCCATACCCCTACACTGTAAATCATGTATGGGACTAAGGGAACAATATACTGTACACACAGACTCCAGATTTAAGAAATATTGGGCTTTGTACAGTATTGCAATAGGTTTCAGCCCATACTTTGCTTTCTAAGAAACGTGGCATTGAGCTGCTCATAATAGTCCAATTGAGGTTTCAGCAGTGTTTTATATAGTCTCAACATAACATCCCTTTTTGTATGTTCGAGACCTATTGAAATGAATGATAGCATCGCACTTGCCTTCCTCATCTCAGACTCAACCTATGTATTAACCTTTTTGGAATCGTGCACCAGCATTCCCTAATTCCTTCGTCTTACTGTTTGACTTATATTGTCTATCCATTTAGTAACCATTCAAAACTCTTATTTCCATTACGATTCCCCACACGGCATTCCATATCCCCTTCATTGTCCTTTCTACTAACCTAGCTAAGTCCATCATTAGCCTCTCTACATTCTCAAAATGTTTTGTCACTCTATCTAGCTTCGTATCCAGCAAATATAATAATTCCAAAATACATGTCATTAACAATTAACGTGAATTAATCGGTCACAACACAATGACCTGTGGAAGACCACCTGTCACCAGCAGTCAACCAGAAAAGGCTCCCGTTACTTTCACTGTTTGTGTTCTTTCAGTCAGCCACTGCTTAATCCATCTCAGAATCTGCGCAGTAATACCATGGACTCCTGGGGGTTAAGCTGCCTCAGGTGTGACCACTTCTCAAGGACGTTTTGAAAAATCCAAATATACCGAATCAATCGATTGTCTAGCCTGCTTGCTATATTCTCAAAGGATTGCAACAAAATTTTTCGACAGATTTCCCCATGACAAATCCCCGCCTACCACTTTTTATTTTTGTAATCGTTTGCATCCAAGTTCACCGAAACCACATTCTCCTCAACTAAATCAATCATCTTCCTAAACACTGAAGTCAAACGAACAGGGCTATAAATTCCAATACTCTGCCATTCCCCCTTTTCAAAAGTGAAGTGGCATTTTCAAAGGTGTTGTCTTCCATAAACAGTACAGATATAGTAATACTTCAAATATCACTAATAAACACCCCGCAAACCCTTCGGCTTCCAATTTCAGAACACCCGGGCGAACACTATTTGATTCAGATAACTTATCTCCTTCAGAACTTCCAGTTTCCCAAAACCAATCCTCCGAGTAATGGTAACTTCATACACTTCATTTCCGCAAAACGCGAAACTGAGCCATACTGCAAGTCTCTTGAACATTGAAAACTGATGCATTTTTTTCAATGAGCCCTCCTTTCCTTGAACCACATTATTTCTCGGCAGCAACATTTGCATCTGAGCGGCATTCACTCTCGCCTCTTTAATCCCTGCAAATGATCTTTTCCAAACAATTTTGTCCAACTGCTCCCTCACTTCTCTCATACCTCTCAAATTTCCTTTACTCTATTGAAATAATGATACAACTGACTTCAGCTTCTTCTACTCAATGTGAATTCGATCACTTGCCTCTATTGTTTCTTTCACCGAACACACTCTAATCACCCCCGTATCGTACCACAACATTTAAACCTGAAAGGATGTTCTCCTAACAGGCTCAGGCACAAGGTACTCTAATTGGAGACGAGTTGTTATACTCTGACTGAACAACGCCAACCCCTCTCTCTCTTCCTGCTTGACTTTTCAAATCAATGTGTATTCTTGGAAATTAAGCACGCAGCATCGTACATAACAATCTTTGCTACAAGTTATATATTTTGTATACTGCTCGCATTCAAATAAAGTATTTTTAGTCCTTCTCAATTTTTCCCCATTTATGCATTGCGTCATAACCCGTTGAACGTAATTTGCTCCATTATTAGCCTCCACATGTTTGGCGTCTCAAGACAGTTTGCTTTCGTTTGCAAACTTACTTCCTCATTTTCAACCCTGTTACTCAGGATCACACCTCCCTGATAAGATAGGTTAACGATTCAGAACTCCTCTAGTCAACATGGTGGCTAGGAGTTTGGATCCAAGGGAATTAGCTGCATCCCGTCCCATTTCTGTAATTGATACCTTTGACAAAAAAATTCCAATGATGCAAAAATTTTAACAATTGTCTCTTTCAGCATTTCCACTGCAACGCATTCAACTGTCAAATGATTGAATTCTCACCCTCAATTGATTGTGACACGGGAAAAAATCCAGAGATTAATACCATAGATTTCCTGTTTCTCGGATTTATACTTAGCTCCTTAAGTTCTTTCGTGAGGACTCCCTCAACTTCTCCAGCTATTTACTTGTTGCCAATATGCAACAAAATATCCGGTCCGTTGTTCCTAAGAAAATAATGGAACGCAAACGAGAAATTCCTGATATTGGCACGGCGGGGGTAACACACTGTCACGCTTTTTTTAATTGCGCCCACTTTCACTCGAATTGTTCTTCAGAGTAAGCGGTCTCCTAGCAACAATGCATTCCTCTTCATTTCGCTGCTCTTCTGAGCCACAGCACCGGAACCAGTGCTGAAGTTCTTTTGTAATGGCTGCCCCCTGGTAAGTCTTCGCCACCAAAGTTATTATGGAGAGAAACAGCCATATATGTACTTGGGACGGGTTGTGAATTTCCACATTTCTTCTGATAGTTACCGGTTAACTTGGCACCTGGGATCAAAGTGTTATTATCAATCTGTAGCTCCTTCTAATCACCTCCTCATTTCCCCATATGACTTATCATGCTGCAGTTCCAGAGTCTTAATTCGTTCTACTAAAGTTGCAATTCAGGAAGCTTGGTGCAGATGTTTTTATCTCTGGCACAGCCAGCTTTAAGACGTCCCTCACCCCAGATAACGTAGAGATCACTACACCTGCAACCATTCTCATTAATTCTTCATGGAAGGAACAACTAACATCAGTGAGTACGTTAAAATACAATTTACCTCACTCAAACCTAATTTCGCCTCAGCAATCTCGATCCCCGTGTGGATTAAAAAGTCGCTCTTCACACGCATTACTGTGAAGGAATGACGCCGACCTATTTGTCGGTACTTGCATTAATTCCGTGCAGCCGTGAGGTGTATGAGGAAGCATTCAAAGATTTTCGGGAACGACTGCAATGCTGGACATCCGCTCTTTTTCACATACCAAAAAATTTATGATGGAGCTGGCACAAAACTGTGACAACATGAACAGCCGGCTTCAAGAGCCGTTGCTATTCTGATTTAATTAGAATCTTGAAAAATATTTCAATATTGTCAAAGATGATTTATTGACAAACGTGTTTTATTCGCTGCCCCTCTGTGCTTTCTTTTTTTAAAAAAAACTATCAGCCCTGGAAATCTCCAGATACAGCAGTCGAATTTTAGATTTTGTTTTATTTTTTATAACAATGGATTTCATGGTTGAACTGATTGCCTGGGCAATAAGCAAACAAACGCTATTCACCGCAACTCGGTAGATGTCACAACAGTAGATCAATTGGCAAATACTGTGCATGCATAGCGAAGGAAAATGTGACGCTTCTGGAGCATTAGGACTGTTCTAATTAATTTAATATTTGTCCAATATAGGTGGTTTAATTTTCTTTGAATGGGATTCAGTTGACTGTCTTCGCGTTATTCTGCATCTGTCTAACTGCTGCCCGACATGACGTTCCTGTTTCCATTGCAGACTAAAAGTTACATTTGAACCTACTGAGAGAGTCTCTTCCTTTCAATTTTAATACAGCCTTTCAATTTTTTGCTTATTTTTACTATTTTCTGAGTGCATTATGGAAACAAAGCCTTTATGTGTTCTATCAGATACACTGTGACGTTCGCCCAGAACTAATAAATGCACACGATGAAATGAAAAGGGTGCAGTACAGAGGGATGATATTGGGATGGTATGAAGGTGCCCTGATGAGAATGAAACGACTCTTGGCTCATTCTTCACATTTACCTGCCTGTCCTTGCGATTCCTTCGAGTGTAGACAACGCGCGGCTTGACGGAAGTAAAAGCCCACAATGAGAGCTGCAGGGTCAGTTCTCCAGAGAGCACGCATTATCCGTAAAATGTGGCATTCCACTAATTTCTCTTAGGCATTAATGCATTGACCTTCACCGATCATTATTAATCACCATCAGAGCACAGAATCAGCACAGAAAACTGGAATAATCTCAATAAACTTCAGCCAGAGGACAGAAAACAATATACGGCATATATAAAATAGGAAAAAAAATATAAAAAAGCAATGCATATCGAGAACCTGAAATGTTTAATTTTTGAAAGTGAGTTCATTTCTTGTGGTAATATTTCAATATTGAGGTAAGTGAAGATGGGTAAGGTTATGAAGTTTTTTTTTCTAGAAGCTGGTATCTGTAAGTTAGTAGATTCGTCAATCTTGTGGCATAAGCCCTGAAGTCCCAATACTTTCCTCCTCGTGGCCTCAGAGATAAGGTGTTCCAGCATCGGTTGACAATGAAGCTGTGATCTACACCTACAGACACTCTGTCGCAGGAATCATCAGTTCCAGAGCACGGTTTACATAAATACGTAGATTTTATCCTTTAGGGCTGATAGCTTGATTCGGAGCAATTTGAACTCTATCTCAAGCGTCAATCTCCGGCTGAGATCTGGACCAAGAAGTTAGTGCCAACGGCCAACTTGCAAACGTATTTAGAAATTGGCTACAAATTCAACGTGCCCACTGAAAGAGAGTGTGTCTGAAAACAGGGCACTTCTAGGAGGTTACTGGCCAGTGGCGAAGATTGTATAAAACAAGAGCTTCACGGGAGTTTCGATATTCTGGAGTCCCTGTCAGTGGAGGTTCGTAAGATGAAGTACCACGATTAAAGACGGGCTACATTCTTGGAATTAGGCCGGCAGTGAGAGTGGGAGTTTCAAGCTTTGAATCAAGAAGCTTCGACGAGAAGAGCCTGTGTCCGAAGAAAGAGGTCAGAAGATTTGGTCTTGGTTTCTCGTTGTGCAGTGCAGGCAAGGTGCAAGCATAGCAGTAGAAAGCCTCCCCAGTACGAAGTCGGAATTCATGAAATGGGATAGTCTCTCTTGGAACGAGGAACGGTGAGAAATGATCAGATAGAGGGTTATAACATGCTGAAAAGAATTGATCGGGCGGAGAGCTCTTGCTCTGTTTTTTATTCAGAGCTGGAATTGCAAATGCGTGGGTGATAGTTTTAAGAAGCTTCGGAGTAGGTACAATAGGGGATGTCAGAGATAAGTTTTCTTTTTTTCCCCCACATAAAGTGATGGGTTAGAAATACACTGCCAGCTACACTGGTTGAGGCGGATATAATATGATCATCAAAAAAAAATGTAGAGAGATATAAAAAAAATCGAGAGATGTGCGTTTGCGGAATTCCAGGCAGTTTCTAGAGTAGATTTGACGTACGGCACAACATTGTGGGCCGATGGACCTGCGATGTGTGTCGATTTCTATGGTCTATGCTATATTTTCTATTATGTACCATCGGTGACGAAGATGAGTCTCATGTATTCTCGTCTATTCTTCAATGGTTGTTCTCTTCAGTTCAGTTACTGGGAGGAAAGCTACCTGATTTTGCAGTTTAATTCAAGGAACTCACAGAGGGTACTGTTCAGATTTACGAGTTTGAAATATAATCTATAAGAAACAATCTAACTTCCGAGGTTTTGCTATCTGTACTCTCTACACCTTGGATTACCGCATGTGAAATAACATCTGCCGTAGATCAGTTACAGCTGTAGAGAAATCCTATTGGTCGAGCTGCCTGGCGGACTGCTGTTGATATGTACAGAATCCACTACGTTCTCGAATCACTTCACAAATATTAACGTCAGAGGTACTATAAATCTTCATCCTTCATGCTACTGGTCTTCCTAACGCAGGGGTAAACTTCAAATTGCAGTCCGAACTAAATTATGATAAGTCTAACATAGCTCCTTGACTTTCTGGTCTGTGCAGTTGCTGAACACATGACCATGTCGCTCGTTAGCCTCTGCTAACAGACGCTGGACTGCTACACGAGAAACACACTTTGGTTGTCTTCGCACGTCTATGATATATGACACATTCGACCACCAAATGACTGAAGTTCAGATTCCTCGCCCAACTAAACCCTGATTTTCGTGAATGTTGTGTGATATACTGCCAACGGCAATTGTCCGTTGGTAAGAAATAACAGATCGTACAACACATATAGCTATAAATAAATATATTTATGAACGTTGAATAAAGTAAAACTTTAAGAATGAAAGAAAGAAAGAAAGAAAGAAAGAAAGAAAGAAAGAAAGAAAGAAAGAAAGAAAGAAAGAAAGAAAGAAAGAAAGAAAGAAAGAAAGAAAGAAAGAAAGAAAGAAAGAAAGAAAGAAAGAAGAAAAATACCTGTTTTGCACTTAGATTGGAGCTCAGCTTTAACATGTTTGTTATTCAGGTACTGGATCCTCGTCTACGTGAACATACATGGCGCATTGCAATTATTGCTCGAAATCGAATTCGTACGAACGGGAGTATTGGGCATTCTTCCCTGAAACATCCTATCAGAACGAAGCACGTTATGCAGCAGGGACGAGATATTCAGCAATTCTCCGTCTTGTCTTCTCCCAGCTTCTGCCAAATACGGCACCTGCATCCACCAATGTGCTTCATAAAAAAAAACCCCGCCAGCATTGACGAGAAATTTTCCCAATGCTACCATTGTGATTTAATAACACCACTTTCCTAAGTTGAAAAACAAAGGTGCTTATCTCTAGTTCAAACGCAAAACAGGCTGAACACAGAATTAGACAGCTTTTTTCAAAAATGCAAAAATGAAATTCCTACGGTATTGGAGTAAAAATATTAACTGTGGTGTAACACTCTTCCCCTACCATGATGCCGTGTCCTCATGACACTGAAACCAGTCAACCCATGATTAATAAAACAGATTGCAACGGAATTTTGTTATATCAGAACTTCCAATCTATTTGGGAATAGTAGTGACATATCATACTAGGGGAATGGACGCAACATTCTGTTTCCCCTCCAAGTTCAGCTGCTCCAGCTTTAAACACCACTTTCTACTCTTGTTGTCTGCAAGAATGTATTTTCACTACCTATAACGCATGTCTTCCAACGGCTCAGATCACTTTGCTCCTTGACCAATGTTAATTTCCATCAGTTTAAGCTCGAGTATCCGAAAATCCTCATCTCCGCTGCTGCTACACGATGTGTCATCTCTCGGAACAGAGAGCCCTCACTTGTTTCATTAGTGTGCGATGAACTCCTGGAGTAAGACGCATCAGCGTCGTCAGTGGAAAACGCATCTTCGTGTGCCAATA
This sequence comes from Hemitrygon akajei, assembly GCF_048418815.1. Classification (NCBI taxonomy): domain Eukaryota; kingdom Metazoa; phylum Chordata; class Chondrichthyes; order Myliobatiformes; family Dasyatidae; genus Hemitrygon; species Hemitrygon akajei. The sequence continues at coordinate 58,475,477 of NC_133148.1, read as the reverse complement.
TCATCTCAGTTCAATAGCAAAGCTAGCCTCTGTGCCTCCAACAGAGAGTCTCGCTCACTATCGGCCGTCTCATTCCTGGTGGGTTTAATGAGGACTCTGATCTGCAGCCAGAGGATTCTCTCTCCTCCATCACTTGTTCTTCCTGCCTTGCTTCTTTGAGAAACTTAGTAAAAGATGGATGACGGTACATCTTGTGGGTCATTCGAATATGTAGAGTAATCATGTCCTGTGACTTCGCGCCCTACACCACTTACTCTATCCTCAAACAATTTATCTCAGACTATTCCCTGACCATTTTGTGGCACCAACTGTGCAGCGGCTTCACCCAACTGTAAATATAGGGAACGATTTTCAAGCTTTCCTCCTGAAAAATCTACCTGAACTTTATCCTGGGGTCTGCTGCACTTCCGGTAACCGAAAGCATTCTCCAGAGACTGAAAATAATTATTCTCCACAATAAGGGATTTGCTGTCTCAGGCAACTCACGTTATCCGCCGCCTGCACCTTTTTAGCACTATTCTAGTCTAAGCTTTTTCATATTATCCGAGAATGCCATTCATCCAGTAACAGACAAATCTGCTGAGAACGAGCCTCATTATCCTCTTTCTCATCTGGTGTGGGGTTTGCTCCAGGGAACAATGTCAGCCGAAAATAACCTTGGCACTTCAAAAATATACCTGTGCATTTATTGACCAGTGATGAAATAGCTAAAATGAACTCAACATGTAAATCAGCTACTGAAACGCTCAGTGTACCTATCACATAAGTCAACTCCTTTCCCACAAACAGCGGAAAAAGGAGCACTTCTTTACTGTCTCCACCCTCAGCTGCAGGAGGCTCGACTTCTAATTCGGGACATTCGCCAACTCCGCGCTCTTCCTGAAAGTTTGGACAGCCCTTGGCTCTACATCTCTTGGTACTCAAAATGATAGTAGATAGATCCTCTCCTGTTACTGATGCGCTTGTCTGATCTAACACGCCAACTTTCAGCGCCGTTCTATCAAACTACCGTTCATGATCGTACTTTTCCTTCATAATACAGCGATCTTTAAACCCTAATCAATAATTCATCTGCGCTGCGGATTTGCACATCTATCAGAACACAAGCATTGGTCAAATCCAATTTTTTAATCCCATCAACGCTTAATCCCTGTGGTGTCTTTAAACTCGCACCTTAACCACTATCCCGGAGAAAATTTTAACACAAGCTTAAACACAAACATACTTAATCATTTTTAGGACAATCACACAGAGTTCCAGGAAATTAATCCATGTCGATAGTCCCACATGGAGAAGGCTTCTGAATTGGTATCTGTAGGCCTATTAATCTTAAATATTCAAAATGTACATTTAAGTTGGAGCTCCAGTTGAACTTAAAGGAACAAAACAACATAAGGAAGTGAAGCAGGGTTAGTCTACCTGGACTGTAGAAACTGCTCCGCCATTGAATAAAATGATGGTCAATCAGTCCATGAACACATTTCCACCTACCCGCATTTTCATTATATTCATTTATTCCACTAAAATGCAGAAATCTATCTAACCTTAAGTATATTTACCAACGACGTCTTTACTACTTCATTGGACAGAGAATTGAACAGACTCACAACCGTCTGTGAAAAGCAATTCCTTCGCATTCGTCTTACATTTCTTCCCCTGTTATCTTGAGGCCATGTCCGCTGTTCTGCTCACGCCCACCTATGGTAACAACTGTCCGTCCTGAATTTTATCGTTCTATTTCATAATTTAACATGTTTCTAAAATAATCCTCTCATTCTTCTGTATTTCGGCAAACACATACCCAGCGGCCTCAATCTCTCCTCTTAGACTAACGGCATCAGCTCTGGAATCAACCTTGTGAATCTCCTCTGCACAGCCCACAGAGAGTGTATCTCCTTCCTCAAGTAAGTAGACCAGAATTACAAGCAGTACTCGAGGTGCAGCATCAGCAGTGCGATGCACAGTTGCAAAATGACCTCCCAGTCTTAAATTCAATCATGTTAGCCATAAGGGTGAAAATTCTACTTGACTTCTTGATAGCCTGCTGAACTAGAAAAAACAAAACCTTAGTGATTCATGTGTAAACACTCACAACTCCGTCAGCACAACGACATCCTGTATTATTTTATCTTTTAAATAATAGTTTGCTTCTTCATTTTGCCTTTCAGTGTGGAGGACCTCGCATTTACAAATGTAGTACTTCATCAGGCAGAAATTTGCCCATTCGATTAACCTAGCTATTTCCATCTGCAGACTCCCAGTGTCTTCGGCACTACTTGCTTTTCCAATCAACTTAGTATCAACAGCAAACTTAGATAATCTACACGAAGTACACTGCAGATGCTGTGGTCAAATCAACACGTACAAAGAAGCTGGAGGAACACAACAAGTCTGGTAGCATCCATGGAAAAGAGCAGTCAACGTTTCGGGCCGAGACCCTTCGTCTGGACTGAAGAAGAAGGGGGCAGGGGCCGCATAAAGAAGGTGGGTGTGTGGTTATGGTGGGAAGGAGCTGGCTGGTAAGTGCCAGGTGAATAAACAATCAGAGGAAAGATCAAGGGGTGGGGGAGTGAAGCAGGGAGGGAATAGCTAGAGAAGTTGAAGAAGGAATGTAAGGGGAATGCACTATGGGTAGTAGAAGAAGGCAGAATCATGAAAAAGGTTATAGGCAGCTGGTCGAGGAGGTAGAGTGAAACTGGGATGGGGGAAGGGAGAAGGAGGAAATAACCGGAAGTTGGAGAATTCGCTGTTCATGCCAAGGGGCTGGAGACTACCCAGATGGTATATGAGGTTTTGCTCCTCACCCTGAGTTTGACCTCATCATGCCAGTAGAGGAGGCCATGTATGGACATATTCGAATGGGAAGGTGAAGAAGAGCTGAAGTGGATGGTAACCGGGAGATCCTCTCTGTTGCGGCGGAAGGAGCCGAGATGCTCGACGAAGCGGTTCCCCAATCTGCGTCGGATCTCGCCGATTTACAGGAGGCCGCACCGGGAGCACCGGATGCAATAGATGACCCCAGCGGACTCACAAGTGAAGTGCTGCCACAACTGGATAGATTGTTTGTGGCCCTGGATGGTAGTAAAATAGTTGTGGGGACAGGTTTAGCACTTAGGCTTGCACGGATAAGTATCAGGTGGGAGATCTGTGGGGAGGGACGTGTGGACCAGACAGGCGCGGAGGGAACGATCCCTGTGTAAAGCGGAGAGGGGTAGAGAGGGAAATATGTGCTTAGTGTTGGTGTCCTGTTGAAGGTGGCGGAAGTTGCGGAGGGTAATACGCTGGATCCAGAGGATGCTGTGGTAGTAGGTGAGGACAAGGGGAACACAGTCCCTGTTGTTGTGACGGGAGGATGGAGTGATGGCCGAAGTGCGGGAAATGGAGGACTTGCGGGTGAGAGCATCATTGATGACGGGAGAAGGGAAATCACGATTCTTAAAGAAAGAGGACATTTGAGATGACCTGGAACGGATATCCTCAACCTGGGAGCATATGCGGCGGAACTCTACGCATCCCTAACTTATGGATAACCCTTTTATGCGGCACCTTCCCGATCGCTTTCTGAAATCCAAGTAGGTAACGTCCATATGTTCCTCTCTATCAGCTGCACTTGTTATATCCTCAAATAACCTAATCCGTTTTTCAGGTAGGACTTGCTTTTGCTGAATCAATGCTAGGTCTGGCTGATGACCCAATTCTTTCCAAATGCCTCATTTCTTCTTTAATGATGGTTTTAACAATTTTCCCAAGTACAGATGTTGAACAACCTGGCATATAGTTACCTTATTGCTTGCATACTTTTTCGAACAGTGGTGTGATATTCACTGTCTTCCGATCCTCCAGGACCTGTCCAGCATTCAGAAAATTTTGTTAAATATCACGAAAGCCTCTGGAACACTTGCCATTCCTTTTAGTACTCTGAAATGCATTCTATCAGCATCCAGAGACTTATCTGCTTTCAGGCTCAGACGTTTGCTAAGAACTAACCGTTGTGTGCTAACCTTTGAGTTGAGGTCTTCAACTCCAATCGGATCCATAACATCTCTCCTTGTCACGTTGGCTGTATCCTCCAACGTGAAAATTGACACAAAAATTGTCTTTCAAAGTCTCAGCCATTTTCCTATTACCCTAAATCAATTACCCTTTCAAGTGATCAACGTGCATTTTAGCTACCACTCTCATCTTTCTATAATTATTTAAACATATTTTACTATGCTTTTATATTATGTGATGGTTTATTTTCATAAGCTTGCTTCCCGACTTAACACCTTCTACATTACAATCACGTTCATTCTTCAGTTTAATGACAATCTTCATGATCCAAGATGGCGGCGAGACGCAGCTTGCAGCGGCCACTCCGGAACTGATTATTTGTTATTTGTGAAGTGGGGTGTCGTGCGCAATCATAATCGATTAAAAACGGACGTGGAAGCACGGAGAAACATCGAGAAATTCCAGGAAGACCTTCTTCGTTGCTGCTGCTGCTGTGAGGTCCGGGACGCTGCTGGGAAGAACAGACCCCCAGTCCTCGGGATCGCGTTGCCGATGGCCGTTGGCGGGGCCGTCTTAATACGCTCGGCAGAGGATGGTGCTCGGAGAAGCTGTGTCGGTGGGGATGGTCGTTGGCTCAGAGGTTCGACGGACTCTGAGTCCAGGTGAAGGAAGGGAGAAGGGCAAATGTAGAGGAGCGTAAAGCGTATCTTGGCCATTCCGACCATTTTGGGCCAAGGCGGGATGTGGCATGTGAACAGGCCTTTCAATTCCTAAAGGATCTGCTGAGCCAGCTACCTGTACTGGCTCTTGCAGACGCCGATTGCCAAATGTACTGCATACGGTTGCCACCAGAGAGGGATTAATGGGCGTCCAGTGACACGATCAAAGCATTGTGCTGCAATTGAATCCCGGGGGACCAATATGTTGGGGGGTGGGGGGTGTCTGCTAATGCATATTACGTTGCTAATCCAGCTTATATGGATTTCAGCAATGCATTTTACAAAGTACCCCGAGCAAGGCTTATTGAGAAAGTAAGGAGGCAGGGGATCAAAGGGGACGTTGCTTTGTGGCTACAGAACTGGCTTGCCCAGAGGAGGGAAAGAGTAGTTGCAGACAGGTCACATTCTGCATGGATGTCGGTGACCAGTAGTGCGCCGCAGGGATCTGCTCTGGGACCCTTAGACTTCGTGATGTTTATAAATGACCTGGCTAATGAAGTGACGGGATGGGTTAGTAAGGTTGCTGATGACACAAATGTTGCGGGTGTTGTGGATAGTGTGGAGGTCTGTCAGGGTTTACAGCCTGACTTTGATGAGATGCAAAACAGTGCTGAGAAGTGGCAGATGCAGATCAACGCAGCTAAGTATGAAGTGGTTCATTTTGGTAGGTCAAATGTAATGGCTGAATACAGTATTAATAGTAAGACCCTTGGCAGTGTGGAGGATCAGAGGGATCTTGGGGGTCCTAGTCCACAGGACGCTCAAAGCAGCTGCGCAGCTTGACTCTGTGGTTAAGAAGGCATACAGTGTACTGGCCTTTATCAATTGTGGAATGCGATTTAGGAACGGAGAGGTAATGTTGCAGCTATATGGGACACAGGTCAGACCCCACTTGGTGTACTCTGCTCACTTCTGGTTGGCTCACTGCAGGAACGATGAGGAAACCATTCAGAAAGTATAATATAATAGAGGTGTATAAGATGATGAGAGGTATTGATCTGAGGATCGCCGGAGGCTCTTTCCCAGAGCTGAAAACGCTGCCACAAGAGGACACAGATTTATGGTGCTTTGGAGTCGGTGTAGAGGAGATGTTCGGGGTAAGTTGTTGGGTTTTTTTTTTCGCAGAGAGTGCTGAGGCGTGGAATGGGTTGCCGCCAACGATGGTGGAGGCGGATACGATAGGGTGTTTTAAAAGACTTCTGGATACCTATATGGAGCTTACAAATATAGAGGGTTATGGATAACCCCAGTAATTTCTATGGTAGCGGCCTGCTCGGTACAACTTTGTGGGCCATAGGGCTTGTAATTTGCTGTAGGTTTTCTATGTTCCTAAATGAAGAAGCCTATTGCATTTGTTAGCCGCAATAAGTCACATTATGAGAAAATCTATCCATACACAGGTTGGAGATTCTGACCATGAAATGGGCTGTGGTGTATCAGTTGAATGACTACCACTGTGATGCCAGGTTTGAGGTGAGGATAGACAGCATTCCCCTAACATATCCAGACCTCGTTTAAATTGAATGCTACTGTTCATCGGTGGTTGGTGGAGATGTGCGCCTATGATTTGAGCCTTAAATACTGGTCGGGAAGGAGGAACATTGACGCTGATGTTTGCCCCAATGTGCTCATCAGGGCTGGATAGGTAGGAAGAGTGAGAGAACGTTCCTGCGCCGGAGGGAAAGCCATATGCTAGTTTCTCATCGTGGTGAAGGCAGACAGAAGGCAAGGGCAGGATCGAATGATAGATCAATTCCGTGCTTCTGATGACGCCATTGCTTGAATTTACTGTAAACGTATTGCTCCGAAGACAAACCAGTTCTCGGAATTTAGTCCTGGGGATGTGACAGCTGCTCAGCGAGATGACTCAAGCATCTGTGCCATTTGGTCCGTGGTCCAGAAGGGAGACATGGCCCAAGCGGATGAGACAGAACACGCTGCCGTTCTCGATTACTGAGAGAATGTCCCAGCCTGGAGTTGGAGAACCAGAACCAAGTCACGTATCCTCCGGATCTACCACGGCGTTCCCAGCTGCTTCTGCCTGAGAAGTATCGGAGAAATGTGTTCAAGTCACTTCATAATGTTGCTGGACAGTCCGGAGTTGAAAAGACCTAAGGATTGCTCAGAGAACGGTTTCACTGTTACCGACTTAGCCGAAGGTCAAGAAATACTACCAATCTTGCATTCGGTGCACCAGGACGAAGACGCTGCCAACGAGGCCCGCAACGGTGCCTCAATTATAGAATGCGGGGCCCTTTGACCTGGTGTGGTCAACGTATTAAACATCTGGTCCACAGCTACAACTGCAAACGAAATGAAGATACCAGGTACTTGCTGCATTATCTGATGTTCAGGCGCGAGGCGTGGTTGCCCATTGACCTTTGTTTTCCAACTGGTGAGGAAGACCTACTACCGAAGATTTATTTTAAGTATGTGTATAATATGTGAATGGAGCTTTAAAAGTTTCATGATTTAGCTGAGGTCGCGTATGCCAAACAGAATCAATGAAATAAGAGAAAGTATGATCGGAAGTTCAGTTACTCCCAAGTCATGCCGGTAGACCAAGTCGTCGGAAGAAATTGCGGGCTGCTTGGGAAGCAGACGTTGGCTGACCTGTGGACGGCTCTGCCTTATGAAGTGAAGATTCAGATGCCAGCGATACTAATTTTCCGGGTGAAACCAGGATGTGAATGGGCCTATCACGATTCTCGATCGGAAGCACCTTGTCTCTCTGGGACAAGAAGAGCGGGTTGACCCAGAGTCCGAACTGGAATATAAACCAAGTAAGTGGACTCTGCGGCGGAGCGGGGTGTCTAAACGACCAACAGCATGAGAGATCAGACCGGCCCTCGCCCCTGAATGGGATAGTGATTGAGAGAATGAGTAAATAGGGGTGGTATTATATTCTGCCTTTTACTAACTCCCCACTGATTGAGGCAAAGATTCCCAATCCTATTAACGGTGTCACGTGGATTCGAGGGTGGGGGCGGGGAGCAAGGTGCTATCTCTGGACAACCACGTTCAACGGGACCCTGCACGGGATGAAGCGGGGTTCGGCCAAAGTTTCCGAGCTTCAGGAGGACACGAGTCATAAAACGGAGAAGGCCTCGCCAGGAAGTATCCCAAGTAGTGTCGGAACGTAAACGAGTAGATGAGGGGACACGGAGTTCTCAAAGAAAGAGTCCACCGGATAGGTTGGCCTTCGTAGCACCTGGGGAACAGATTTTGTCTTCTATCGCATTAGGGAGCTATGTCACTGCTTTTTACACCTGTGTTAGATTTTGTGCATGGTATGCAGGATTCGCAAAGTATCAAAGTGCGATGAGGACTTGACTAAATTTGATGGGGTGAGATTTTAACACCTCCGGAATTCTGTCACGGCTCGCACAAATCATCCTGAAGGGAGGATGCGGGTTGTTGAGTAGAAAACAAAACCATCCATTTTTCATGATTGTATGCAAACATTTGTTGGATGCATTGTGTGAGGTGCATGCTTGACATTTAAATGTGCTGCAATAACTTGATCTGCATTTTCGATCATTATTTCGACATGATTACGGAATTCATCGATTTAATAACGTACTCTGAAAATGAACCATATGAAGGCCGGCGAAACCATGAGGGCGATCAGCAACAGTTTCTTGGGCCGAAGATACTGAGAAGGCTGTCACTCCGATATTGAAATGCTCTTACTGGAAATGCAGTTTCCGGGCTTCACCGTGGATGAGTTGTGCTCATAGTTCTCACTTTCAGCACCCACAGCTGGCTAAAATGAGATTTGAACGTATGTCTCTACCGTGCAGTATATAGCCTCTCCAACAGCAAGCCTCAATAAGTGCCTCCTTTCCAGTTATACACGGAAACTGAACTCTCTTCGCACTGCGACTGAGTAACAGAGGACGGGGAGGAAGTCTGGCCCATGAACACTTACCACGTAGGATAACAGGCGTCTGGTCAATTACTGGTGCTGAGGAACCAGATTCCTCAACGAGATTGCTTTGCTGTCCTTTGAAAGAAGAGGGCTATCACAGAGGCAAACTGGTTTCGGATAATTCGCAGAATGGTATGGCCTGACGGTACTACGGTATTGCGCTTGCTCAGCTGCTCGCAAGGCGAGTGCCAGTCTTGCTGTGTTTGGTCAAGAATGCTGCGAGTACATTTCTGACAAGCCGCGCTGCGGTCGGAATCCGTCCTGAAGAACCGTTGGGGATGTACGCTAGATGTAGAATATTGACCTATACCCACGCTTAGACCGTTCTCTGATGAATGTTTACTTTTGAATTTTTATTTTTTTTACAGCTTTCTGCAAGTCAGTGGTTAATGGGCTTATTCGTAGACACTATATTCTATCTAATATGCAAAACCCGTGAACTTCCCCGTAAAAAGAAACAATTACGGTGAAAATGAATGGGATAATAAAACTTCATGGTAAGTGCAAAGGGGACCACACGGAATTGTGTAATTAGGCAAACACCATGAAAATCAAACTGAAGTATCCCCATTCTGTCTCGCCAACTGCATGTACGTGTGAATCTCTGCATCTTTACTTCGTCCAAATGTCTCCTTCTCTCTCTCTCTCTCTCTCTCTCTCTCTCTCTCTCTCTATCTCTCTCTCTCTCTCTCTCTCTCTCTCTCTCTCTCTCTCTCTCTCTCTCTCTCTCTCTCCTCTCTCTCTCTTTCTCTCACTCTCTCTCTCTCTCTCTCTCTCTCTCTCTCTCTCTCTCTCTCTCTCTCTCTCTCTCTCTCTCTCTCTCTCTCTCGCCTGCTTCCAAGACTGTCCATCTATGTATCGATCTATCGAGCTCTGTGTATCTTTCTCTTGTTTTCTTTTTCCGTTCTTTCTCGTTTTCTTCGATATATCAAGCCTGTTTCTTTCTGCAGTCGAGTCTTTATCAAAGCTGGTACTTTCTATCTTCATGATGTTGTTTAATTGTGTTTATGTACTTTCATTGAATGACAAGAAAAGAATACTACATCTCATGATCATCCTGGGGAAGTACGGCTCTGAACTGCTCCAGCAACAGAAAAAAATCTATTTAACCGTCCACATCTGTTGGACCGCAAGAACGTCACCATCGGCTGACCATGACACTGTGAACTATACCTACAAATAGGAAACAGAAGAATGCAAGTGTTTGGGAGCAAGGTGTGAACAAATATGGGCCTATCGCTGCTGATCAGTTTCTTATTTATTAACCTTCGAGTTGTTATCTTGATTGTTATTTGGTTGTTATCTCCATTCGGCGCAATTTGGCCTCTATCTCCATCATGCTCCCCGTCAATCGACGGTTGAGTCCCGGACCACAGCTAGTGTTATCGTCAAAGTAGAAAACGGATTTTAAAACATAAATTGACCATGAAATCCAAGGAAAGAGAAAGCGTTCAAGAACGCAGTACTATCGGCCATCGATGGTGAGGATGAGCCATAGACTTTCACGTTCATTGCTTTATTATCTTGGTCTTCAAAGTTCGAAGTTTAGTTCTAGGAGCCGATCGACGATTCTGTTTAGATTTATGACTTTGAAGTGCAAGCTTTCGTCAGCAATCTAATGTCTGAGGCTTTGTTGTCCATATTTTTCAGGGATAAGCGTATGGAAATGAGACGCTGTCTGTCGTAGTTCAGTTTCAGCAGTAGAGAACTGCATTGGCTCGTGGCTGTACTGAAGCCACCACTGTGTCCATTAAGAGGCACTATTACTCGTTT